>NW_003852400.1:7687035-7730406 GCF_000181295.1 Otolemur garnettii | reverse complement strand
AAAAAAAAAAAAAAAGAAGAAATTATGACTTTTTTATTTTTTATTTTTTATTTTTTTTGCAGTTTTTGACCAGGGCTGGGTTTGAACCCACTGCTTCCGGCATATGGGGCCAGCACCCTACTCCTTTGAGCCACAGGCACCACCCGACCTTTTTTTTTAATAAAAGGGCATCCCCTTCCCCAAAATGGAACAATTATTATCATACTCAAAGCAAGGACAACTATCATGTAAAAATAGAACTTATAGCTTATGTTTAATTAGAGGACATTTTCTAATGTAATACATATGGCTTCTTAAATGATATATTGATGATAGATCAATAGAAAGTTGACAAATTACTAATTCTTCGTGTGTGTGTGTGTGTGTGTGTGTGTGTGTTATATTTACTTTGTCTAATAGCCTTTTGAAACATGAAATTTTAATTTGGGGAACTGATTATTTTTTAAAAAGGCAAATGCAGAAGTGCAATGGTTTAATACAAAAGAAATTACATGGAAAAATTCTTAATTCTCCTTTAATTGAAATATCCTCTGTTTAGTCTATTATTCTGTTAAGTTTACAGAACAAAATTACGAAAGCTTTTAGAAAGTGAATGTTGACTTTCTCATTTTTCCTGTCTAATTATCTACAGAGGGCAGCAAAGAGCTTTGGTTCAAAGATAAGTGGGATGGGTTAGGAAATGTTCAGAGCTGCTTTCTGATTCAGCATCACTCTGAAGCCTTGCGAAAAGTGTCAAAGTCAAGGATCCATTTACTAAACTGGCATGATTGTCGCTTGCCATGCAGAGCAAGGAGAACGTTTGGATTAGAGTCAGCTGCTCCATATTAGTCACGAAAAGGCAGCAAGTCAGTGTGAACTGTTTTATTCAAAGTACTTCAAAGCTTGATACTAACAATGGTGGTTTTAAAAGAGAAATATTTTATTAAAGTATTACAAAATAACTTGTCCCCAGATTCTCACAAATACAGATAATAGTATTTTATAAAATAATAAGCTGACAACCGTTAATGATTAGATGACCAAGACACAGTCTGTGATGGTTTAAGGTGAGTTTGATTTTAGGTGCATTTCCATTTGTGCTATGTATCTCTAATTCTATCCTTTTTCCCCCCCATCAATTTTATTTTATATAATAAAATCCAAAATACATCTAAGATGCCACTCGCCTATCTGTTATCCTTGTCTCATACTGGTTTCTGATTCTGATGTAGACTTTATCTTGTAGATTATTAAAACATGCCCTTGGAGTAGAAGGGAAGAAAGAAAGGCTGGGGAGCAGGTGAAGTTAAACCGCAGTGTGGGCCTACCCGACAGGACGCTGTGGACCTAGCACTGGCTTTTGAAGTCCTCCTCACTCAGACAGAGAGAGTGAGGTGTTGATACTCCCACCTGAGTCAGTCAGTGGATGTGAATCATCCCACTTCACAAGAGGGAGTGGCCCCAAGCAAGGCAGCTCAGACAGCTAGTCCTTCCTTAAAGGGATAGTTGAATGGGTCTGACCATGTCCACCACGTTCATGTGCAATATGAAGTAATCAAGTGACTCATGCTAGCACAGAAGGGATGACATTTTACATTTACTTTGCAAGCTTTGTTATATTTTATAGTATGAACTTGTTAATTCATGTTGAACAGGAAACAGATATTTTAACAGGTCTATGTTAGCTGCTTTAAGTTCTTGTCTTCAATAGGTGAGAGAAGTGATAAATGAAAACACCAAGGTGAATGCTATATCTAAGATTTATATTAAGAAAAAAATCACTGTACCTTTTTTATATTTAAATATATGAATATTTACATTATCTTAATTATAGCACTCAGTACAGTAACATGCTGTGTAGATGAGTAGCCTAAGAGCGAGAGGCTACTCCATTTAGGCTTGTGTAAGGACACTCTGTGATGTTGGTACAATTATGATAAGGCCTAATGAGGCGTTTCTTAAAACTATTTCCATTGTTAAGGAACGCATGACTGCAGTTAAAAGAACAGTTTACAGCACCTTTAGGCATTTATTTTTCAAAGAACCAATTTACTGAGGTCAAATGATAAGTTAATTTGAAACCATTCTAATCTCTTTCAGAAAAATCTTTGAAGAACCAGGACTGAAGGAAGATGGGAGGGGAAAAACAGAGGTCATTTTGTTTTAATATAAGCCAGAATGCCTTGTGGTATTATACACTTAGAAGGCATATATACTTATTTAAGATATATGAACATGTTCTTGTTTAGTTTATTGACGATCAGATGACTGTAAGATGTTAGTTTCATTTCCTGGTTTTCTATTCAATTCCAGATGTCTATGTCTCGATTTTTTGTGCCAATACCATGCTGTTTTGATCACTATGGCCTTGTAGTACAGCCTAAAGTCTGGTAGGCTGATGCCTCCCCCACACTTTGTTTTTATTACCAATAATTTCCTTAGCTACACGGGGTTTTCTTCTGGTTCCATACAAAATGAAGAATTATTTTTTCCAAATCTTAAAATTATGATATAGATATTTTAATAGGGATGGCATTGAATCTGTGGATTGCTTTGGGAAGTATAGACATTTTAATATTGTTGATTCTTCCCATCCATGAGCATAGTATGTTTGTCCATTTCTTAATATCTTCTGCTATTTCTTTTCTTAGGGTTTCATAATTTTCTTTTAGAGGTTCTTCACCTCTTGTTAGGTATATTCCTAGGTATTTCATTTTCTTGGAAGCTATTGTGAAGAGGGTTGTATCCTTAATTAACTTCTCATCTTGGCTCTTATTGGCATTTTACAAATGCTGCTGACTTGTGAACGCTGATTTTATATCCTCAGACATTACTGTATTTTTTAATGACTTCCAGAAGTCTTGTGTTTAAATCTTTGAGGTTCCCTAAGTATCAGATAGGGAACCTATATTCAGCAAAGAGGGAGAGTTTGACCTCCTATGCTCCCATTTGGATGCCTGTTTTTTCCTTCTTTTGCCTGATTATATTGGCTAGACCTTCCAGTGTTGTGTTGAATAGTAGTGGCGGCAGAGGACAACCTAGTCTGACGCTAGTTCTAAGTGGAAAAGCTTTCAGTTTTACTCCATTCAGTAAAATATTAGCTGTGGGTTTGTCGTAGATGGCTTTGATTAGTTTCAGAAATGTGCCACGTATGCCTATACTCTTGAGTATTCTAATTAGAAAAGGCTGCTAGGGGCAGTGCCTGTAGCTCAAAGGAGTAGGGCTCTGGTCTCATATGCCTGAGGTGGTGGCAGTTTCAAACACAGCCCTGGCCAAAAACTGCAAAAGAAAAAAAAAAAAAAAAGGATCAAGAATCCCTATTTAATAAATGGTGCTGGGAGAACTGGATACCCACATGTAAAAGATGGAAACTAGACCCACACCTTTCTCCACTCACAAAAATTGATTCAAGATGGATAAAAGACCCAAATTTGAGGCATGAAATGATAAAGGTCTCCAAAGAAAGCATGGTAAAACACTTGATGATATTGGTCTGGCGAAAGATTTTATGAAGAAGACTTCCATGGCAATTGCAACAACAACAAAAATAAACAAATGGGACTTATTAAATTGAAAAGCTTCTGTACAGCTAAGGAGACCAAAGTAAGTAGACAGCCTATGCAATGGGAAAGGATGTTTACATATTTTGAATCAGACAAAAGCTTAATAACTAGGATCTACAGAGAACTAAAATTAATCCACATGAAAAAAGCCAACAATCCCATATATCAATGGGCATGAGAGATAAATAGAAACTTCTCTAAAGAAGACAGATGAATGGCTAACAAACATGAAAAAATGCTTATTGTCCCTAATTATTAGGAAAATGCAAATCAAATCACCCTGAGATATCATCTAACCCTGGCAAGAATGGCCCACATCACAAAATCTCAAAACTGCAGATGCTGGCATAGATGTGGAGAGAAAGAAACACTTTTACACTGCTGGTGGGACTGCAAACTAGTACAACCTTTTGGAAGAAAGTATGGAGAACCCTCAAAGAACTCTAGCTAGACCTTCCGTTTGATCCTGCAATCCCATTACTGGGCATCTACCCAGAAAGGAAAAAAAAAATCCTTTTATTATAAGGACACTTGCACTAGACTGTTTATTGCAGGTCAATTTACAATCGCCAAAATGTGGAAACAGCCTAAATACCTACCAACCTATGAATGGATTAATAAACTGTGGTATATGTGTACCATGGAATTCTATTAAAAAGATGGAGACTTTACATATTTTATATTAACCTGGATGGAAGTAGAACACATTCTTCATAGTAAAGCATCACAGGAATGGAGAAGCAAGAATCCCATGTATTTAATTCTGATATGAGGATAATTAATGACCTAATACATGGGGGGGGTAAGTGGAGAGCAGAGAGAAGAAAGGAGTGAAAGGGGTGAGGGGGTGACGGTGTGTGACACACCTTTTGGGGGCAGGACACAATTAGAAAAGGGACTTTACCTAACAAATGCAATCAATGTAACCTGGTTCTTTGAACCCTCAGTGAATCCCCAACAATAAAAAAAAAAAAATAAGGTATATGAGAAGAGAGAGAAATAGAAAGAAGAAAGTTAAAATTACTTGTAGTCATCATAATCTCTAATTCCAAAGAAAATCATTAACAGTGTTTTAATTTTCTTTCCAATTGTTTTTTCCTTTGGACATATTTAAAGTTTTGATTCAGATTTTCTCACTTATAGAGTAAGATTTCTTTTTCTATTTCATTAAATATTGTTCAAATGAAAACAAGCATGTATTGTGGATTGTTCTACCTATCTGGCATACAGAGCATCCAGTTAGCACCATTAAAAGTAATGGCAAGAAAAACTGAACTATAGGGTATATCTCAAGCTATATATTTGGGAAAAACTCCACAAAATGGAATTCCTTGGTCAAAGAATAATAACATTTTAGGTTTTCAATATATTGCCAAATTGTAGTCCAAAATGGTATGCATCAACTTACATTGTCTCAAAGAATATTTATATCTTTTTCATCACTTAATATTTCACTATTGTCTAATACATTTGTTTATTAAGCGACAGTAAACATTTTTTATTCAGTTATATATCTTTTCTATAAATTATCTACTTAATAGCGTAAATGCTTTTGTAAAAAATGATTTTTAAGTTTTCTTTATACAGCAAAGATATTTTGTTGCCATATTTTCCCAGCTTATCATGTTCCCTTCTCTTGTGATCAGTCTCTAAACTATAGTATTTGTGTATGTGTGTGAATTCAAACATGTAATCTTTATCTTTTCTAATTTCTTCCCTTTCCTTGTTTCTCCTTCCTTTCATCCCTTCTCCACCTCCCCTTCCCTTCTCTCTCTCTCTCTCTCTCTCTCTCTCATTTCCTAACAGAGTCTAACTGTTGCCTGGGCTAGGCTGGGGTGCAGTGGTGTCTTATTAGCTCACTGTAACCTGGAACTCCTGGGCTTAAATGATCCTCCTGCCTCATCCTCCTATGTAGCTATACCCTATAGGTGCATGCCACTGCACCTAGCTAATTCTTCAGCCTCCTCCTCTTCTTCTTCATTTATTATTATTATTATTATTAACAGATATGAAGTCTTCTTATGTTGCTCAGGTGCTCAGGTTGATCTCACCTCTTGGGCCCAAGTGATCCTCCCACATCAACGTCCAAAAATGCTAAGATTACAGGCCTAAGCCACCATGCTCAGCCTCCATTGTGATTTCTTTCTTAACTTTTACACTTCTAAATTTCTTTCCCAGGGATCACATATATGTACATCCGTTTAAATTTAGTGTAGTAATTTTTTTGTAAAAACTCTGTATCTATATTTTATTTCATTACTTAACCAGGAGTTAGGGATGTAGATTTTTTTTTCAATGAATTATATGTCCTAACTCATTTATTGGAGAGACATTCAAACTTCTTTGATCATAACCTACAGTGAAATATATTTTATGTGACAATCTAGAATACACAGGACACGTGTATACACTAATTATACATGCATATGAACTGAAAGTGCCATAGATGGTTTTCATCCTCAATATGTGATGAATTCTAGTTCCTGCTCTATTCCATTATCCTCCTTTCCTTTCCATTCCATATCATTTTTAAAAAATGGAAATGGTGCACAAAATTGATTTAACAATTTATTAATGGTTCTGTCTGGAAAATATGATTAACTGGATTCTTCTTTTGTGATTTAAATCTTATTTTCCACTGAGTTCTTATATTCTAGTATATGTTAAAAACTATATATTCTGTTGCAGTATTATTGATTTTTATATAATATAGTATTTTAATGATTTTAGCCTTGTATTGTGCCATTATGTTCTACAGGACAAGTCTCTTCCTCGTTACTCTAAATTTTCAGATTTATTTCAGCGAGTCTTGCATATTTATTTGTGCAGATTAGTGTAATCACTTTGTCACAATTCAGTTTACAAAGAAAGCTGGTATTTTTGTCAGAAAGCAATTATGACAGCAAATTAATTTGAGAAATATCATCAGTTTTCTAGGTAAGAACATGGCATGCTTTTTTATTGTTTGAGTATTTATTATAAATAAATAAATTAATATGTTAATTTCTGATTACTTTATGCTTTTGCTACTATGAATAGGATTTTTTACTATTTCCTCACTGGTAATTTTTATGCGAGAAAATTGATAACTAAAAACTACAATAAAACTTTCATAGTTCATTCGTTGATATTTTATTGTTTTAAAGGTATAGATTCATATCTGCAATGGTAATCTTAATAGCTGATTTCTATTTACTACTCACTCTAAACCCATGTACTGGCAGTATTACCTTCTCTAAATCAACTCTAAAAAATAAGACCATTAATATCACGTTTCATATAGATAATTTTTTACTCAGCTATTCTGATAATTATATGATATTTCTAATTTGAGATCCTAATATGATATACTAGTAGATTTTGTAATACTAATTTTAAAATCTATATTGTATTCCTCCCAAGTTTCTGAAAATTCTTTTTTTTTTTTTTAATTATTGAGGATTCATTGAGGGTACAAAGAACCAGGTTACATTGATTGCATTTGTTGGTAAAGTCCCTATTATAATTGTGTCCCAACCCCAAAAGGTGTGTCACACACTGTGACTCCCCCATCCCTTCCTTCTACCCTCTCTCTCCTCTCCCCTTCTCCACCCCTCCCCTTGCATAACATTCTTAGAAAAACGTACTTATAAAGGCAAGACTTCTTATCATAACCTCACCTAATCTTCTGCCTAAATTTGTCCAAGGAAGAGATTTTCATATTCATACTGCATTCTTTCTCCTTGATCCAGGGTCCAAGGGTATGGCTATAACTAATAAGACATGTTTCCTAAGTTTCATAATATTCAAAAATGAGTAAATACCAAGAGATCAAACTGATAGAAATAAGTGGTCAACGTATAGTTTTACATTTCTTGTTGTTGATCTCTGTCTGCTTTTATCTTTCCATTGTATTTTCCATAACCCAGCTGTATCTCTTTTACTTGCCCATATGTTCTGTGTAAATTCAAACATTTTCCTTTCCCAACCCTTTCATTCTTTCTCACCTCCTACAAAGGGGAAATAGAGAAGAGATCAAACCTAGAGAAGAGATAAGACTGAAAGTTTTGAATAGCTGCTGGGTGCTGGAGAAGGAAAAACTACTTAGTTACAAATTCTCAAGGACATGTGATTATGCAAGGCCCAGTGATCTGAGGGCATGCACTAAAGTTTAAGGGGCCCACAGGTCCTAACTACCCAGATGTTCACACGAGAGCCATTTCAAAGAGCACAACCCTAATTCCTTTGGGAGGGGTTGTTGGAATCAAAAATGACTGTCAGCAAGCATTTGTGAATCTATGAAATTAGGTAGTCCCCTTTATAAAGCAAAATTATTTGGATCTTTTCTTAATTTTAAGAGATATTGATAAAGATTGAAGTGAATTACTAGTTATCTATATTTACTGAATGAAAATATCATAAAAAAGAGTTAACTGTAGACGTGACCCCAGAGTATATGTTTCGTACATTTATTTTTATACTAATATGTCATCAAATTTAAGGGGCTTCAGAGTAGTTTAATGCACCTATCTTTTGTGAATATAATTTCCAGAGTTGGCAATTACCTTTTGTTATTGGCTGAATTGTGTGCCCTGAAAAATTCCTATGTTGATGTCCTAACCTGTAGTACCTTAGAATGCAACCTTAGCAAAGAAAGGGTCATTGCAGATAATCATTAATTAAGATGAAGTTATAGTAAGGTGGGCCCCTACTGCAGTATAACTGATATCCTTATAAATAGGAGCAATTTGGACACAAAGACATTTGCACAGGGAGAAGGTCATGAGACCATGTGAAGATTGAAGGTATGCAGCTCCACACCAAGGAGCTACCAACAGCTGGGAAACCAGGAACAGACACTCCCCTAGTGTTTTCAGAAGGGCACAACTCTGCAGATCGTTCGATTGCAGGCTCCTGACCCCTAGAACTGTGACACATGTATTTCTTTGTTCTAAGCCACCTCGTTTGTGGTACATTGTTATGACAGCCCTGGAAAACTAATAACACTCTCCAATTATACCCAGGAAGTTGATTGATTTTACCCCTTAAAAATTAGCATGACCCTTATGATAGTTCATGATCTACATTGTGAATGAGTGCCCAATAAAATGAACTTCAGGTAATTGTTTTATAATCACAGCCCAATATAAATGTTAACTGCTAAGAACACTGGCTAATGGAATGAGTGTGTTATATTATTTTTATTTTAAGTAACACTCATTTTCTTTCATGGTGTTTTGTTTTAATTGAGGGTAAAATTGTTCACAACACTCCCTACAAACCCTTTATCCTCGCTGATCAGCTGATAGATCTGTATTTAGTGGTGCAATTTAAAAAAAATCTCAATAGTATCTTTTTGCACTCGTGATTATTCATCTTAGAGAAAGGTTATTGAATTAAGTGAGCTATGAAATAACTATCCTCGTATGCATTTATAATAATGAGCATTAAAACCCCCATTTATCCAGATATTTAGAAAACATTATATTGTAGATAATCAGATACTTAGGATAACTTAACATTTAAAACATTAGAATGCATTTATTTGCATAAAGAATGTAATCTTTATAAAATACATTTTAATCTACTTTTGATTTAAGTATTTAACATGTTCTCTTGATGTGGCTCGCAGTTTGGCTATGAATTTTAATCTTCATTTAAAATTCAATTATAAGTCCAGCAAATTGCTCTGCGATTGTTTAAGAAACTATTCATTTACTTTTTGACTATATAGAAATAAGAAAATATGGAAATAAGAAAATATAATGCATCTCCTTTAGGGGAATCTCAGCAAGGCGTTTAAATGTTTCATTGAAAGGTACTGAAAGCCAGCCAGGCCTGCACTGGGTATTGAAGATGTGGCCATGAACAGGACTGAGGGGTCCTGCTCTGCCAGTGAGTATCTCCTGTATCTCCTCTGTGTTGATACACATGTTAAATGCTGCTGAAAGGTCTTCAAACTAGTAAAAGCAGCCCTTGAGAATGTATATAGTTACACCTATAATATTCCAATGCATTAACCCTAAAGCTGGTAATTATAGAGACCACTTTCCCTGAATCCTGAAATAAACCTTAGAGAAGCACAATAAGAACCATTCTTCACTTCCTTCTATTAAAATGCCCATTCCAAATTTCCCTTTTGTAAGAGATAAGTGAAAACAGCAATAACTGCAAAAATGGTCTCACGGGAAGAACCCTGAGAAATAACAACATTGAAGGGGGGACATTTGAGGAGCAAATCCAAACAAAGATGAAGATTTTGTGATATCACAGATGCCAAGGGTAGGAAGCATTTCAAGAGGAGGGGAGGCACCAAAGACTGAGGCAAGGGCTCAGTGATGAATGCCAATACCACAGGCTGAAAGGTACTTTGCACATGTCAAAGTATTACCCCACAAGTTTCTTACTAAGTGAAAAGATAAAAACTATATATATCTTTAGAAAGAAAAACCTGGCAGACACCACTGTAACCAAATAACCAAACTTAACATCACTAATGGTGAGGCAATCTGTCATTAAGGGCCTCCTGCTATGATATAATGTGAAGCAATTAGCATGACTTATGAAGAAATCATCAAAACATGTTTAAAGGGTATCTCCACTTAATAGAAAATACAGGGGTTAGATTGATGTATAAAAACACAATGAAACAATCAGACATGTCTAGAACGTGGACCATTTCAATGACAACTGACCTATACTCTTTAATGGTTACAATAATGTCATCATAGAAAAAAAAACATGGAAGGACTATGACTATTCAAGATTAAAAGACTAAAAGACTAGATTAAAAGACTTTTAAAAAGAACATAACTAAATACAATAAGTAAAGCAGCTAAAAGACTTTTCAGAGAAAACTAGGCACTGAGATATATACGGGGTGACAATAATAATGTTATTGTCAATTTTCTTAGTTGTTGTAATGACACTTGTAATAGAAAAGTATTAATATATTTTAGAGACTGCAAGCTGAAATACTTGAAGGAATCTGTGTGACATGATATTCACAACTTATCTACACAAGTACTCACACTCACGCACATAGCAAAGGGCAAACTGTTACAAATTGTTCAAGGGTGGTGGCCATAAATAGAATTAAACCTTTCTTTGTGTTTTAAACTGTTCCAGGAAAAAAGTATATGTGGGGAGGAAGAGTATCAAATGCTGCTGAAGGTTCAGCAAGATAGGGACAGATTTTATAGGAGGAAGGTTGTTTGTTTCTTTTTGTGAGAGCATTTTTAGCCATTGAACAATGGAGAGAGAGGTAAGAGAGGTGAGAAAAAGGAAACCCACAGTGTGCTTACACAACATTTGGAAGAAGTTAGCAGCTAGATAGAAAGAACTCTGAAAATCAGAGAAAATGTACATTTAAGGGAGAGATTTTGCTTTTTTATTTTGATTTTTTAACTACTTGTGGTTTTTACTATTTTGTTGTTGTTCATTTTAGCTTACTCTTGTTTTGTTTTAATAAGAAAAGAGATGACTGTCTCAGCACTGATAGGGAACTATCAGTTGAGATGTAGAGGAGAGGGGCTGTTTTTGATGCCTTGGAAATTAGATGGATGTGAATAAGGAGCCTCAAAAAGGAAAACTTAAAAAGATTTTCTCTGAAACTCAAAAAAATAGCTTCAGTGAACTTACTTGCATGATTCTTCCCAAGATCCTACAACTAATTTGCATTAGTCTTTGAGGAGCCCCCCAACTCAATGTTATATAATCTGAGGCCCTATGAAAGCTGTGTACACATGTTTAAGTATTAAATAGGAACAAAATGGTGTCAACATCTTGGATACATAAAATAGAGCTTTTCTGAAGCTTTGTACCTTGATCAAATCCCAGCAATAAATTTTTGGTGTTGCTTCAATTGCCAGAGGAGTCTTTCTCATAAAATATTTTCCCAGGCCAATATCTTCAAGTGTTTTCCCTGCACTCTCATCTAGTATTTTTATAGTTTCATGTCTTAAATTTAAATCTTTTATCCAGTGAGAATCAATTTTTGTTAGTGGTGAGAGGTGTGGGTCAGCGTCAGTCTTCTACAGGTTGCCAGCCAGTTCTCCCAGCACCATTTGTTAAATAGATCACTACAACAAAAGCAAACAGACAGCATTCTGAATGGGAAAAGATTTTTGCATGTAATTATTCTGACAAAGATCTGATAACTAGAATCTATAGAGAACTCAGATTAATCAATAAGAAAAGATCAAACAACCCCATTTTTTTGTGGGCAAGAGACTTGATCAGAACAGAAACTTCTCTGAAGATGATAGGTGAATGGCCAAAAAAAAAAAAAAAAAAAAAAAACATGAAAAAAAGTTCATTGTTTTTACTCATCAGAGAAATGCAAATCAAAACCTCTTTGAGATATCACCTAACCCCAGCAAGATTAGCCCACATCACAAAGTCCCTAAATTGTAGACGTTGGCATGGATGTGGAGAAGGGAATGCTTCTACAGAGCAGTTTTTGAAAAGAAGTGTGGCAAATTCTCAAGGATCTAAAAGTTGACCTTCCATTTGATCCTGAAATTCTATTACTAGGTATCTACCCAGAAGAACAAACATCATTTTACAACAAAGACATTTGCACCAGAATGTTTATTGCAGCCCAATTCATAATTGCCAAGTCGTGGAAGCAGCCCAATGCCCATCAACCCATGAATGGATTAACAAACTGTCATATATATATACCATGGAATACTATTCAGCCATAAAAGAAGATGGAGACTTCACATCATTCATGTTTACCTGGATGGGGTTGAAAGATATCCTTCTTAGTATAGTATTTCAAGAATAGGGGAAAAAAGTATCCAATGTACTTAATATTATGAAACCAATATAAAAACACACTCTCTTATGAATGATAAAACACAAACATAGTCTAACAAGGGGGAAGGGAGGGGGAAGGATGAAGGTGTTTGGTGGGGGAGGGAGAGCATTTGACAGGATCTCAACTAATGTGAACAATGCAAGGGCATATTTCTAAACTAAGTAAAGTGTAAATGTCTTAGCACAAAAAATAAGTAAGGGAGGTAATGGTTATATTAATCAGTTTGATTTAAGCATTCCATATTGTATATCAAGTCATCACATTATACCCCATAAATGTATACAGTTATGATTTAATTTTAAAAAAGTTAAAAAAATATAGAGCTTTTCAAACACAGACCACTGAGCAGTAATATAACTTCCTTTACTGATGAAGCAACTAAGACTCCAGACGATTACATGACTTCCCACAGTCACACAGCTGTTGATAGCCTGCCTGGTACTAAGTCTCATGGTTCATTACAAAAGTTTTAAGATACACAAAAATCAACAAAGTAAAATCTGCATGGACAGAAACAAACGAAGCTCTCCCAGTGACCGATAAGCTAAGCAAGTTGAAACTTGCAAGCGTGAATCAGAAAGGATACTGCTGATTGTTCTTGAAAGTGAAATAATAGACCATAACTCGTCCTTCATAGTGACCCACGTACTACCCTCTCACTGGCCTTTCCTGTCTACCATGGATGCTCTATTTATAGTATTAGCCTTTATTATTTGTATTATCAGAAAACTTCTACCTATCCTTATTAGGGCTATGAAAAAATTAGTCTTACTGATTCTGTACAGTAAAATGCAAAGTTTGAGAAATTTGAGCTATGTGGTCTTGTTTTTATTTGCTGAGGCTAAGGATAGTTTTCCCTATCTTGTTTGTTTGGTTTTTATTGATAATGAAAGACATTGAGCATTTTCTGAATGAATTAGCTGCTGTCATTGCACAACAAATTACCACAAACAGAGAAGCTAAAACAACACAGATTTATTACCTCCCAATCTCCCTGGGTCAAGAGCATAGGCACTGGTTAGCTGAGTTTCCTGCTCATGGTCTCAGGCCAAAATCAAGATATTGGCTGAGGCTTCCATCTCATCTGAGGCTTTGGGGTTTTCTCCCAAGTTCACCAGTTCTTAAGAGAATTTTGTTTCTTATAGTTGTAGAACTGAGGTCCCTGCTTTCTTGTTGGTGGTCAGCCAGGAGGCAACTTCAAGAGGCTGTCCCTTGTTCCCTGGCAAGTGTCTCTCTACACAATCTGGCAATTATCTTTTTAGAAGCTACAGAAGAATCTCTTTCTTCAATAAAGCCAAGTCAGAATCTTATAAAATGTACCATAATAATGGAGGAGCCCTCCCCTTTAGTACATGTCATAACCTAATTGAGAGAGTGACTATCCCATCATATTTATTTACCCACATTGGGGGGGGGGGAGGTTGTACAAAGCATAGACTCTAGGGATGGGAATGTTGGGGCCATCTTAAAATCTGCCTACCACATGCAAAGATATCTGAAAATTACCTCCAGGCATTTTATATTTGATGAGGCCTTAATAATTTTTTTTATAATTACATTTTGAAAAACATTTTTGAGATTCAAACCCACAAAGATTTTTCCCTAGATGCTTGTTTTAAGTCTGTTCTAACAATGAAGCAAAAGCATAGGACAAGCATTCCATTCTTGATAAAACAATGATTTTGTTATCTATCTTTGATGTGACTGTAATTGCCTCCTTTGCTAATGTTGCTCTTCATTTTCAGAGAATCTGTAATAACTTTCCTTTTGGAGATTTTTATCTTTTGAATATGTATATTTCTGTAAATACTCTGCTCTGCCTTATAAAAGTCACCAGGGATCCTATCTGACAATGGAACAAGACGTGAGTTTATAATTTATTATTGTGTTATTTATTTTTTTTAACTGTGAATATAATAATAAAGATTAAAACGCTACAGGGACTATGTGTCTGTGGCAGTTGTAGGTGTTAATTATGTTGTCTGCTGGAAGAGTGAAAGTACAACCTTCTGAACTTGAGTCTTGGCAGATTGGCCTGAGGATCTGATTGTTTTTTAAATAAATCTGTTATTATTAAAATGTATGTGTTTGTAGTCCTAAGTATCTTTGTTCTTTTTAGACTTATTTGAGTTATTTTGAATATGGAAATGTAGATTGAATTGGACTCACCCTTTTGGATCCCAGAACTGCATAGGTTAGCAGATGCACTAGAGGGCTTTTATTAAAAAGCTGAGTAGTGTGAACTAGATGCTTAAAGGGCTTTGATTGCAGTGGATAAGTCTTCAAAAGTCAGAGAATCTCTATTAATACAGGCCACATAAAAAGCTGCGTGATTTTGCCTTTTGCCACTTAAAAAGGTGTTAATCTATTTCAATACAAATAAATACGTCCCATCAATTAAGCTTAAATGCACTGAGAATGCTTTTTTTTTCTTTATTTTTGCTTTCAATTTCAGCTGGCTTTCACTCATCTTAGTTTAAAGTGTTTTTCTTTGTTTTTTTTTTTTTTTTCTTTTTTTCTCTCTTCCTGGAGCGATTCTCTTGCCCTTTGCCTCCCAAGTAGCTGGGAGAGAATTTTTTTTTTCATAAAAAGAAAAAAGAAACAAAAAAATAAAACCCCAAAGAAACCACTTATCCTAATGCTTCGTAAAATCTGCTATGCTGTTTAATGTGTAAATATTTATTGTGACTGACTATAATTTAAAAATAAGGCTCTGAGTTCCCTAAACATTCTGATTTTTAGAAATAGAAGAGCTTTTTCACATGAGAAATTCAGTAGTTATTTTCAAAATAGGTAAATTTAATATAAAGTGTACATAGGTGGTTGGCTTACTAATAGTGTAGGTCTGAAAGATTTTAGGTGTGCACAGAAGCAAATATAATTTCTTATTTTAAATAGACTGTACCAGGTGTTGGCATTCGGGATGCTGCCAATCTACATACTGTCGCCAAAATGATCTTTTTAAAAAGCTTGATGCTTCTTCCTTCACCCTTCCATCAGTGATATACATTTTGGTGGGATAAAGACTTAATATTCAGCAAGATCCCCAGGGCCTTGCAATTTGGCCCTGTGCAAACCCGAGTCTAGAGATGACCTTTCTCTATTGTTTCTCTTAGTTCTGACTTCTCTTTGGCATTGACCTTCTTTTGTTCCTTGAAGAAGTATATGTCCTGCCACATGGCCTTTGCACATGCTATCCCCTCAAACATGTTCACACATTCTGGTGGCCGCTTGCTTTTTTCCTGGGGAAAACATTCTCTGCCCCCTCCTGACCTACGCACTGGTCTACTTAATGCTTTTGTTGCCTGGGTTTATGAGACCATGGTTTTCCTGTCTTTCCAAGTATCGTTCTCAATTTGTAATTACACACTTATCAGTGGGATTGTTTGATTAGTATCTATCACAGCACCCTCCAACTACAGCAAGCTCAGGGTGATCAGGAACCCTGTGTCATGTGTTTAACATTTGGTCTCTAGGGCCTATCACAGGCCTAAGAATGTAAAAGACAGTGAACAAACAAATACTTGTTGAATAAATGCATAAAAGAGTGAATAAATGAGGGGCGGCGCCTGTGGCTCAAAGGAGTAGAGCGCCGGCCCCATATTCCGGAGGTGGTGGGTTCAAACCTGGCCCAGGCCAAAAAAAAAAAAAAAGAGTGAATAAATGAATGTCTGAGTGGAGAGTGTAAGAATTTGATTATACATGGCTTCAGAACACTGATCATTTCAATTAAAAGCTGCTCCTGCAAATAAACACAGCAGAGAACAAAGTCAGCAGCCACTCTGCCCATTAACAGCAAGTCACCCCGGCCTGCCAGCCAGCTGGCATTGTCACTATTATTTTGATGTCATGGGATGTGCCTTGTGAAAATTTTAATAAACTCAAAATAACAAAGACAGATGGTGACCTGAACATATTATGGAATGTCAACACAGTTCCCATCTTTGCCATTGGGTGACCAAATATAAGGAAAAGGAGAATGTAGCTCGAAGGGAATTGCAAAAGTCAGAAACAGAATGGACTTGAAGGGGCAGAATAGATTCTTGCCAGAGGTTAGTTTTCAGAAGGCGTTTAGAGGGGTAAAGGAGGAACAGAGTCCTCTAGGCAGGAAGGTGCTATGCAAGCACAAAGCACAAGTGATAGAAGACATTGAAAGGTGAAAGTCATGTTGGATAGGAACAAGTGAAGAGGTTGAACGTCCAACGTGGTCTGAGACAGCCAGGGACGAGTGGCCAGGAATGAGTGAAGTGGCTGAATGTCCAACATGGTCTGAGACAGCCAAAGATGAGTGGCCAGGGACCAGTGAAGTGGCTGAACATCCAACGTGGTCTGAGACAGTCAGAGATGAGTGTCCAGGGACCAGTGAAGAGGCTGAACGTCCGACGTGGTCTGAGACAGCCAGAGATGAGTGGCCAAGAATGAGTGAAGTGGCTGAACATCCAACGCGGTCTGAGACAGCCGGAGATGAGTGGCCAAGAATGAGTGGAGTGGCTGAACGTCCAACGTGGTCTGAGACAGCCAGAGATGAGTGGCCAGGGACCAGTGAAGAGGCTGAACGTCCAGCGTGGTCTGAGACAGCCAGAGACAAGTGGCCAGGAATGAGTGAAGTGGCTGAATGTCCAGCGTGGTCTGAGACAGCCGGAGATGAGTGGCCAGGAATGAGTGAAGTGGCTGAACGTCCAGCATGGTCTGAGACAGCCAGAGACGAGTGGCCAGGGATGAGTGAAGAGGCTGAACGTCCGACGTGGTCTGAGACAGCCGGAGATGAGTGGCCAAGAATGAGTGAAGTGGCTGAACGTCCAGCGTAGTCTGAGACAGCCAGAGATGAGTGGCCAGGAATGAGTGAAGTGGCTGAATGTCCAGCGTGGTCTGAGACAGCTGGAGACGAGTGGCCAGGAATGAGTGAAGTGGCTGAACGTCCAGCGTAGTCTGAGACAGCCAGAGATGAGTGGTCAGGAATGAGTGAAGTGGCTGAACGTCCAACGTGGTCTAAGACAGCCAGAGATGAGTGGCCAGGGAGGAGTGAAGAGGCTGAATGTCCGACGTGGTCTGAGACAGCCGGAGATGAGTGGCCAGGAATGAGTGAAGTGGCTGAACGTCCAGCGTGGTCTAAGACAGCCAGAGATGAATGTGCATTCTGTTTCCCAATTCCTTCCTGCCTGAGGTAATGTTACTGCCAAGTTAAAACTCTTCCATGTAAATGATGGTCTAGCATTTAAATCTCTCCTTTTCTGAAGACACAAGAAAATACAATTTAATGCAACCAGTAAAATACCTTTTTCCTCTTAAAACCAGTTTCAGTGATAGCATAACTAGGTTTGGTATTTGTTAGTAATTCTAGGAGCTGATGCCCTTCCAATTTATTTGTGTTTTTCCTGGCAAAGGCGGAGAGACAGTCTTCTTAGTCAAACCGAGATCACACGTAGTCAACTTTATAATCAAATGACGTTTTCCAACAGTCGGGGAAAGGAAGCTGGACATGGAAATGTGACCCAGCGGTCGATATTTTAGGTTTTCTTTGCTCTTTTGTCAAATGCTGAAGTCAAGACTTTTTGGATCACTGATAGTCAATGACTGTTTCATTGAATACTTTTGAAATTGCCTTTTAAAGGTAAAAATAGAAATTTTATCTGATTAGAATAAACTGAAACAAAATTTCACCTGGTAAAAGATAGCCAAAGAAACATTACCTAAAACCCCTAACAGTTGCTAATGGACCTAAGTCTATTGCTTTTTTAAATATGAAAAATAAAGTACTAAAGGTTTTAACAAAGGATTATACTGCTAGAATTTAGAATTACAAATGGAATATATATTTTAAAGTGATTGATAAAAGTCTCTGTCCCAAATGATAGCATAAAAATAATGCTTTTGCATTTTTTTCTTTAGTTGAACTTTTCTGTTTCTTAATTATTCTGTTTTAGCATGAAATATGCCAGGACTTTAATTTTTTTTTTTTTTTTTGTAGTTTTTGGCTAGGGCTGGGTTTGAACCTACTACCTCCATCATATGGGGCCACTCCTTTGAGCCATAGGCACCGCCAGGACTTTAATTTTTATATGCTAGATCACCAATGAAAGATGGCCTTGCAAGTAGTGAGGCTCTGTCCATTACCGTTATGCTTTGCATAAACCCTTCCCTGTCTTGTGCTGCAAACCTTGTCTTGGCTTCCATCATGCTCAGGATCTGCCCATCCCACCCGTGACTCCTGGCAGTACCTCTACTCAGTTCAATCTCCTGCAGGTCCTTCAGTCAATAGCCACATCCGCTTGGACACATTTTCCTTGGTTTTTATCTAGTTACTCTTTTCTTGGGTATCACTGTGGAGCTCCTTGCAGAGGCCTTCCCTGCTGTCTCTCTGATGAGACATGCTCACCCTCATATGTGCTTCAGTAAAAAAGATCACAAGATCTTTTTTAAAACACTTATCCTAACTTTTAATCATCCATTTGTAAAACTATTGTAGTATTGCCTTCATCCCATTTGATTAACTGTATGCTCCATGAGGACAAGCTGTACGTCTGCTGCTGAGCTATTCTGCTCCGACCCTGGTAGGCATTCAGCGAACGGGTGCTGAGCATGTCGCTAACTAAAGTTCCTTGAAGACCTGAAACAGTAACAGGCATGTAGCACTGACTCCATTAGCAGAACTAAGGCTTTTAATTATTGAAATTATTGAAAGCATTCTCAGGCAGAAGAATATGGGTTATTTTTATTGTTGATGACATGAAATGGCACATTTAAAGCAACATATGAATTTTCTTAAAACAATTTCTGGAGCCAAGCAATCTTCAGAAAGTGAATCATATTAAGTATTTAGAGAAAAAAAATGTGCCCCTTGGAAATGAATCTACAGACTAATGCTAAGTCACAAGGGGAAATTTTATACTTATATGAAAGAGTTATAAATATTACGTTTATTAAAGTCTCACGTTCACACTTTAAAAGCCAAAGAG
Source organism: Otolemur garnettii (assembly GCF_000181295.1). NCBI lineage: Eukaryota > Metazoa > Chordata > Mammalia > Primates > Galagidae > Otolemur > Otolemur garnettii. Next base: position 7,711,105 of record NW_003852400.1, on the reverse strand, counting down.
TGTGATAAAATGTGGTTTCTTTCTCATACATACAGAATAGGCACAGGTTGAAAGACTAGACTTAGCAAAGCAACTGAAAATAACCAGGGAGCATTGAAAAGAAAGACACAAGATATTATAGGATCTCCTGGGGATTCCAGTTGAGGAGGACTTGGTAGTGCCTGCAAGTTTGACAATCAAGAATTACTCTACTTTGGAGATGCGTATTGCCTTGTCACTAACATGCTAATTATTAATAGTATAGTTACAGTCTATTTGATCCTTACTATGTATCAAACACTGTATAAGATACTTTCTATGCATTCATTTATTTAATTCTAGCAGCAAATGCACAAGAAATAAATTAAAAACCACATCTGTCAGCCAATAATTGACTTTGCAAAGACAGCTCTACTTTCCCTTTTTTTCAAGTAGCCCATGTAGTACATGGGCTGCCATATTTTACCACTGAGTGTGTATATATTTGACTCCTGTTACTTACCCATAAGTGAGCATAGGATGAAATGGATTTGATTTTAGTTGTGGTTGTTTAGTGTGAATCAGGACAAAGCTGGAATCCATTTGTTTGCGAAAGGGTAGAAGGTTTCAAAATCAGAGCAGAGAAATGCTATGTAAGATATGACCAAAATCAAGGGTTTGAAGTGACAGAAAGGTTCTCAGTTTTGTGAGCTGAACCAGCTTTCTAGCTAAAATTGTCAGGAAAATACACCTGCATCAGTGAACACACCAGAGGGATCTACTTTTAGTCTAGTTCTGTTTTGCAAGAGTCTGTACAAGCAGTAACAATGGCTGTAACTCCAAGATCAAGATTTACCAGACTAATTAGTACAAATTATTGGTCACTTATATGTTCCATTCATATTCTTATGTGTCACCATCATTGTTAATGCTATTTTAGATTGAAGAATGTAAATTTGTGTCCGTGTAAATGACCTGTGAATATGCATATATACATGTAGTAATATATATACATAGAAAGAAACTCTTGCCCATGATAATGACAGTTAATGTTTATAGATGTCTTACTGTGTACCAAGACGATAGGCCAAGACTTTCATCCACTTTCTCATTTAAGTCAATAACAATGTTATTAGCCCTAGCATTATTACTCTATCACCCCTATTTTACTAATGAAGGTGATAAGAGCTGGAGAGATTAAGTTACATGTCCAAAGTCATTTCCCTAGTAAACAGTGAAGCTAGGGCTAGAACCAAGATGTTCCTGAAACCAAAGCCAGTTCTGCCCTTTACTGGAAGGAGGATAGCCTCAACTCAAGGGCAGCTTTTTAAGTCATTCCACGTCATGACTCCACCTCTACTCCCACTTTTACCCTTGAAATTTTATCTCCTATTGCCCTACCCATCACTCAAGGTACTCCAAATACCTGCCCTTCTTTCTATTCTCAAACACACCGAGCTCATTTTTTATATGTTTTGCTTTGGCTGTTCCCCTGCATGGACCACTTTTTCCCCTGATATTCACTTTTCTTCTTGTCCAAAGGGAGGTCATCTCTGACAACCATCTTAAATAAATACTCACCTGTCCCAACTCTTATCACTCTCTATCCCATTACTTTCTTATTTTCTTCAAAGTATTTATCTTTTCTTTTTCAGGTTATCCTAGGTATTTATTTATTTCTGAGTTTATTGTTTGTTTCTTCCACTAGAATCTCAGCTCTACCATAATAGGGTTATCTTTTTATTCACCATTATATATACTTCCTCTATGAATGGCTAAATGATACTAGATATGTCTGACTTCATCCAAAGCTTTGACAGATGCTAATAATAAAAAGATGAGTAAAAATAGTAATCGTTATATAAATAAGTTCATAATATAATAGAGATCTGAAAATTGCAAATCATTGTTTTATATCAGATCATAATTTAAGATTGAAGTTCATACCAAAAGTGTACACTCAATTCATGTTGTAATTAGAGAAGAAAGTTCTATCTTCAGTAAGCTCAATGCTTCCTCATGTGAACATTACACGGATGATCTGGGTGATCCAAGTTAGGTGTGGGCTCCACCTCTAAATCTAAGACCTGTTTGCTCTATGTAAACACTTGGAAAACTTTGTAAATGGAACAGGTTCCAGCATTTTCTAGAAATTCATGTTCGGTATGTTAGGAGCAGAGCCTGGAAGTCTGTGTGTTCTGAAAGCACCTCTTCACTCCCTGGATTTTCTGATAACTATCTGGGAACCACCAGGTGATGCCACCTGGCTCAGAAAAAAAAATCTGTTTTGTACTGACATGAATTTTTGGCAAACAGCACATATTTACATAAATTGAATTTTTAAAACAAGAGTACTCTTTTTTAAGCAAGCTAGATCTTAAAATTGAAGTTTGCACTTTTAAAAAATCATTTATTCAGACATTGATTTAGTTTCATTTATAAATCCTTCCTACCAAAAAGCACAAGGTACTTTACAAACATTTACCACAGGAGAAGCATGAATCTTGACAAAAACACTGTCATCTAGATAGAATGTTTTTAGCAAATGAAAAAATACAAATCTGCCTTTTAAATTGAATTTCAAATGATATTTCTTGCTCTAGTGGTGTGAATCTATTTGTTGGTTATGAGTATTTCACTTGGACTTAGATACTCTTACCCAGGTAGTTGAACAATCTTTTCCCTATAATTCCTTTCTTCTGTATCCTTTTTTTTTTTTTCCCCACAGCCTGGTCTGTTTTTATTTATTTATTAATTTATTTATTTAATCATAGCTGTATACATTAAAGCAATCATGGGATACAATGTGCTGGTTCTACATACAATTTGAAATGCTTTCATCAAACTGGTCAACATAGCCTTCAGGCCATTTTCTTAGTTATTGTGTTAAGACATTTATATTCTACCCCTAGTAAATTTCACATGTACCCTTGTAAGATACACAGTAGGTGTGGTCCCACCAATTGCCCTCCCTCCACCCATCCTCCCCATTACCCCCCTCCCCTTTCCACTTTATTTTGGGCTATAATTGGGTTATAGTTTTCATAGAACACTGTAAATGAGAAACCAACATGATTTCTGTTGCTTCAGCAGAGAGAAAGGCGTTGAAATGCTACTTGACCCTTTTTTTCTTCTACCACCCCTGGGGAATTTTAATTTATCTATATTTTTCTCTCCATTTTATTTTATTCTTACATGTTCTTACAAATTCATTAGCTGACATATTTCTCCATTTTATATTGATACTCATTTAGGCCATCTCTAATTTTTAGCTATTAAATGTTAGTGAATTGTATCATCTAAAGTACATGTGGGAGTTTCCATAGGGTACATACCTAGAAATAAAATTATTGGGTCATAGGGTCTAACTATCTTCATCTATACTGGATATTATCAAATTCCTTTTCAAATTGGATCTATGAAAAATTTATCCATTTTTGTCTGCAGTAACCCTGAAGTGGCTCCTTTAGGTTTCAAAGTTAGTCCAGGTTTTAATCTGTGTTCGGCCGTGATCTACTAACACCTTAGCTTTTCTGTACTTCATCCTGCTAATCTAAACCATCTAAGAGAAAAGTTTGTTCCTTTCTACCTCCGGGGTTTCTTTCACTTAAAATAGTTTTTATTCACTTTTTTTTTATAAATCTGTCCATAGAACCTTATTCATTTTTGTTTGTACTTTTCTCTCTAATAATATTTAGTTACCCTACCCCTCTTCTGAAGTCCAGAATTCAATTTATTCTTCCCTGTAGAATAATTTCAGGAAATAACTTTATGTAAATATTACTGGCTAAAAATTCTTCAATGTCCAGGGGGCATTTCTAATGTATAGCCAAAGTCATGCTATACTTAATAGCTATAACTTAATTTTAATGATAGAAATTCAGGCATTCATTTTTCCCTCTGTGCTCTCAGAGTCACTGAGAATACTTAATATGAATTGATCAAAATGTAGAATGAGGCTCTTTCATAACAAAATTTAGTGGAAAATAAATCACTAACATTCTTATATTGCAAATGCCTAATTTAGCTGGATAGAGCACATCATTAGACATGCCAAATATTAGATTGTTCATCTTTTGATATAATTAGATATTAAGTTTTTGTGAAGCACATTTTGCATTGTACAAAAACAAATCTATTGGCTTCAAGGGAATGAGGAAAAATTTCATGTGTTTTCAAAATTTTAGTACCAAAAAATAACAGTATTTTTTTGAAGATTTATTCCTGGAAATATGTAAGAAAGCACATAGCCATCTTTGTCTGCAACAAAAGAATGGTCATGTAATTTCAATAAGAGTAGTAGTGCTGAGAAAGCTATTATTTAAAAAAAAAAAAAATCTGCCTAGGCTGGGCCATGTGGATCGCTTGAGCGCAGGAGAGCAAGAGAGAGACCTTTCTTTACTACAAGTCTCTTGCCCAGACTGAGCAAGAGAGAGACCCTTTCTCTACTACAAGTAAAACTAGTTGGGCATTGTAGTGGGCATCTGTAGTGAGGGCATCACTACTCCTGGGCTGAGTCAGAGGATTGCCTGAGCCCTAGAGTTTGAGGCTGCAGTAAGGTATGATGATGCCACAACATTCTACCCAGGGTGACTGAGTAAGTCTATATCTCAAAAAAAAAAAAGAGAAAGAAACAAAAAAACCACCTGATTATTTCAGGGAAATAACAATGAATAAATGAATAAAATTAAATAAAATAAAACATTTTAATTAGAATTCTTCAATGCCTCTATCTAGATCACTGAATAATTACTTTATTAGTCAACTTTTAAAAGAGGAATCCCCCATTTAAAACAAAATATGAATTTTTCTATACAACTATTGGTAGATTTTAGTTGATATTGATTTTGTAATCTTCTCACACAGAAGGGTGTATTGTCTCACAAATTTATTCATGCTTGACATCCTAAGATGCTTGCATTGAAGGAAAAGTTGAATTATGACTCCTTGATATGAAACATCATGTAAACATTCTAGGAAGTGGTATTGTTAAACATTTATTCCACAATCAACATTCTGTGAGAATATCAAAATAAAGAAAAACAGTACTTTGAGACCATGTTATTTATGTGATTAAATATATTGATAAAGTTCTCTTTTATACAAAGACAAATCAAATGAGTCATTCAACAAGTGTAAATTTCTGCCAAGTGTTTCTTGACTTGAGATTTATTTTAGGGAAAAAAAGAATGTCTAGAGGAAAATTTAAAAATTCATCATGAGAAGAGAATATGCAATACATTTATGAGGGGAATATATATATATTGATGTTATCACCATCTTCATTAAAGCATCTGAAGGAAATATACCAAAATGTGAACACTGGCTATTTAATGTTAGACGCTGATGGTAGATATTACGTAAGATTTTTACTTTATATTTAATGTTTTCCTTATCTTAAAGTGTTTATACAGTAAGTTTACCATTTTAATTTGGAAAAGGAAATTTATGCAGATATATGGATGCAAAAGAGAAGCTTGTAGGCTCTGAGGCTGCTCCTGGGGTCTGACCTCCTTCTCACCCCACTGTGGTCGCTGTCTGGCTTATCTCGCTGGGTCCCCTCCTCCCACAGCTGCCTTTCATGACATCTTTTTTCCACACGCACATCTGGCTAGCTGACGCCAGCTCAAACCTCATCTCTTCATCTTCTATCAGTTAACCAGTCCTCCCCTGCAATGTGAATGCATGTAGCGTTCCTCTTGCTTACAGCTGATCATAAAAGAACATTCCTGGCATTTCCAAAGTCTTTCCGTAATTTCAAGAATTCTAATACCATATTTTTTTTTCCATTTGAGACCCTTCTAAATACTTTAAGTAAGATATTTGATCTTTCAAATATCTTGAAAATATTTATTTTTGAAAGAAACTTCATGTCCCTGCAGTACATTGAAATAAATACAATTGCAATAGAAGAATGATCCTAAATTCCTGCCAGATATTCCTACCTGATGCTGTGAGCTTCAGGACTCCTGGGTCTTGGTGTTGGTCAGTAGGAGAAAGATATGTATAGCACTAAACTAAAATTTGTTTCCCAACATAAATAAAAGAATTGAGAAGGAATTGGAAGGGTCTAACTCATAGTATGGTTTAATTTCATCTACTGCTGTATCCCCAGCCTAAAATCATGGCTGCCTCCTCCAGTGAACCCACCCCACATGTAGGTCAACACTGCCCATTGCCTGAGCATATCTACATAGAAATACAAGAAAGAGCCACCCAAGACACATGGCTCAACAAAGAGCTGGGTTAAGGCCTGGGGCTTATCCCCTTTTAAAGATGACAAGCACATTGATGACCTGAGCTCTACCAAAGATGGTGGCTGCAAAGATTATGCCTCCAGGATCATGTTATTAGCAGAGCCATTTAGCCTGGCAAAGGAGACTTAGCAGGAGCATGTGGTGATCACATTTGAGGGTTTGAGATCTTGTCACATGAAATCATAAAGAAGATTTATTTGATTTGGTGGCAGAAGCCAGAGCTAGGATCAGTGTTGGGAAGATGCCCAGAAGCATATTTTGATTCAATATATATAAAGACTTTCTAAATCTAGCGCTGTTTTAAAGAAAAATTGAAGCACCAATGCCCCAGAAATGGACAGTGGAGGGTGAGAGATGCAAGCACAGCCTTTCTCTCCTCCCACGCTCTCCCACAAGCAGAGGGTGTAAATAATTTTTTAAGTATGGGGGTAGCTCCTGAGTACTGTACAGAGAAAAGACCAGAGAGAGCCAGGGCTTTGTACCTAACTAAAGAAACTCCCAACTTGCTGGTCCACATTTTCTTCACTTACTACATTTTTCTGGGCTAGCAGAGAGCCAGAAAGAGACCCCAGGTAAAACACCCCTATGTCCAGCATGAGTTATCCCCAAATGAAAGAGAAAAATAAGACAAAGGAGTTCACACAGCATTAAAGAACCATGTAGAAGCTTCCAAATCTAGAAAACTTGAGATAAATCCAAATAACAGGAGAGAGATGAAGTTTGTGATAAAAACCATGGTAAAATGAGAGAAGTGGGAGCATACAGAATGGTTAAGTAATAACAGAGAATTCACATTATTTTATCCTTGAGAGAAAATGTTTAGACGGTTTACCCAGCAGTTAGTAATACTCAGGAGGCCCTGGGGTGGGGAGATAGATTTTCCAGCCCACATCACTCCAGACACAGATTTAGTCCAGGAACTAAAAAATCCTGTTGGTCCTTTTATTTGATGAGTGGTAAAGTGCCCTAACTCGCTGCCACCAAGGGAGAGGAAGTGGGCCCTGCCATCTCTTTCCCTTACCCCATCCAGCTCAGCAATAAGTGAGTTGATTGCTTTTTTGCCTTCACCCAGTCCCAAGGTGCTGTCTTAAAAATTCCTTTCTGACCAAAATATGTGGGATATAGACAGGCCATCAATGGGCTTTCTTCCCCCAAGGAAAGAGCTACTTTCCCAGAAATCCAGGGAGTCCTCCAGGGAGTCTCTGCCCAACTCTGAGCCAGTCCACAGAGGCTTCTGTAGAAACCTTTCCTCCATGGGCAGAAAGAGAGGGAACCATTGCTTTGTGGTTTCTGTCGGTGGATGTGGCACCTGAAAGCCAGGCTCCCAGTCATCCCTCCGAACTCGGATGCTGTGAGCTTAAGCTGGATGTGCCTGGCTGGGAGACCAGGAGGTTCAGAAGATTTACTGAGATCTTCCATCAAGAGTTGGACTTCAGGGTGGTGACATCCCAGTGTCACCTGTGCAGGTACCCTTTGAGGTGGAGAATCAGCATTGGTTCCAAACTAAACAGCCAGAGCCACTTTCTCTGCTGGGAGAGCTATGCTTACTGCTTTCTGAAGGCTAGAGGAGCAACACTAGTGCCCAAGGGTGGAAGAAATTTGTGGGCAAAGGAAAAGTAAAGGAAGCTTGGGCTGAGTATTGCAGGTTAAGTGCCTTTTACTTCATGGAGATTACTTTAGAAGTTACTTTCCTATTCTTGACTCTTGTGAACTACTAAATCATAGAAAAGCTCATTTTTAAAAAATGACATTTATTGAAATTTTTCTTTAATGGGTCACACACTATCTGGAATGATTCATTGCATGTGTTAACGTACTGAATTCTATCACAATCCTATGCAGTGGACACTGGTGTTCCAGCTTTACAGATGAAACCAAGGCACACATAGGCTGAATGAGCTGCCCAACTCAGGGGGTCCTAAGTGACAGACCTGAGATACCAATTCAGGTAGTCTGATCGCAGATTCTAGATTCTGCACTCAGATGTCTCTCCAGTGATCTAGAAGAGACTCCTGCATTGATTGGATACAAGGTTGCAATAAATAAAGCACTGTCTATAAGGATAGGAAGACAAAGTATCCTACTTCATCAGGCTATAGAATTACTATGCAACAGCAAAATATCCCTAATAAAAGGAAAAAGATGCTGTTGAAGTCCTATCAGTCAAAGATGGACCTTAAAGGAGGTGAGGGATATGGAATAGATGGCAAGAAGCCAAAAATGTTCAGATCTAAGACTGCAGAATAAGCAAGGTCAATGTCAAATCAACACTTGAGCCCCTAAGAACAGGAAGAAACTGATCAGAACATGAATAGTAGGAAACTCTAAAACATGTTGGTCACCCAATAAATTCAAACTTCATCTTCTTCTAAGTTTGCTGTAGGCTGATTTTGCTCAGCTTCTTCTGTGTAACAGCTGAGTCCAAGTTTGCTACCTTGATTTAAAGCTCACACAGGAGTATTTTTCTCTAGTAAGCAAGCACAAAAGAATAGCCTTTTGGATTGGAGGTTTAGCATAGCTTTTGGTTTCTTCAAAGACAGAGGCATCATCCCCACTACTCATTTCAGTTACTACTAAAGAATGAGTGATAACAAAATTGTGGGCATAGTCACTGAGTTTATTAGTCCTTGAAAGACCATCCTTTTCCCATGCCCCAAACCCAAATGGCTGAGTAAGAAAGAAGTCCCCCTGCACGGGCATGGTTTTAAATGCCTGACATCCTATTCGTGTTCAGTGAGTGAATTCCTTAATCACAAATCTGTTTTTTCTACTGCACTAGCATCAGCCTTGCCAGGAAAAAACAAATGTGTCAGACATAATGTACTTCTGATTATCTAAAAACAAATTCATAAATTAAAGTCCCTGGAGATTTCACTTCTGAAGTGGCAGGGGTTCAGACGCCAGATGCTCTGTTGACTCTTTAAAATAGGCAAAGTGAAATCCAGCATTAGTCCTCCGAGGCCTAATGGCGCCCTGGGATGCTCTTTATGGGCCTCTTTTTTGGTCTAACCTGGCTTTCTCAGCACGAATAGATTAGGCCTTCCAGTGTGCGCTCCCCAATTTATTTGCTCTCTTTTCCAACGCTTGCTTAAAATATACTTTGTTTAGTTGTAGGTGGTTTCCTTTTATCTCAGATCAGGGATGACATTATAATGTTCCCCTGTTGAGACCAAATCAGCAGACTATTATTTTAAGGACTCCGGTGCTCTATAGGACACGCATCTCCTGGTACTCCCTGGAAACTCAGAGAAATAAATGAGCTGTGGAACATGTGGAAGATTTAAAAACAAAACATCTGTCTGCCAGGAAGGTGAAATGGAAGGCAGGAACATGTTTGAATGTATATTTCCAACAGAAAAAGTGTGAAGGGAAATATGCTTCTTACACTCGGCAGACTGAGCAATGTTAGATAGGAGCCTGTTTGTTTTCTAGGAAGCAAAAGGTCCTTCCTTACACCCAAACTGTGTTCAATGACAACGTCTGAATTCCAAAGCACAGGTCAGCGCCACCGTTTTTGTGAAGGAGAACTTGTCAATCCCTAGAATGATACAGTATTTACAAAACCTTCAGTAAAGTCAGAAATTTCATTTCCATAGAAACCAAAAGTGAAACAATCCCTTTCATGTGGGAGCAGAGCCCTGCTCAGAGCAGCGGCATTCTCTGTAAGACACATGGTCATGCCCTGTCGTCACAGAAACAATAGGAGGGGTGACTGAAAGGGCAGGTTAAAAAAGGGAGACTCCACGGACATTTTAAAAGGCAAAATATATGGGTTTTGACTTTCATATTTGTAACACTGACTATTTGACTTTTGGAAGCGTGGCTTGACTCCTCAATCATCAGTTTCTTTATCTATAAAATGGGTATTAAGACCTCCAACCAGCTTCTTAGATAATTAGCACTCACAGGGAACACTCTCTTTACACCAGGTACAAGTTGCTTTATGTGAATAACCCAGTTCACACTATTCTGTTTAGTGTGTAGACAATAGCTAACAAGTACACAGTACATTTTAATTGCCTGGCCCTTTTCTAAGCCCTTTGAATACATTTATGAACGCATTTTATGTGCAAAAGCAATGAGGTAGGTATAGCTGTTGTCCTACTTCACAGTTGAGGAAACTGAAGCAAATTCTACATGTGATAGTGCATGTTTGGTATCACTGCAAAGTTGTATACACACATCTTTATTTCTGTGGCTAATTAGCTACTTTCAGTATATATAATCATATAATTCCTTTCTTACTCTAATTTGCAAGGTACATCTTAACTAAAATGGCATCTATTACAGGACCTAATGGTTTTCTATAAGAGATACACTTTATTTTACATTTTAATGCTACATACTCTACATGACAATAATATTGAAATTTTAGGGCATATTTAAATATCAGACGATGACTATATAATTATGTCTTAACTGTTGTTAAAAAGCTCTTAAAAGTACTAGAATTCTAATCTGTGATTAAAAAGTAAAAGATCACGTTTGTTCCATGTCTAATGAGATGTTTAATAGCAATGATTCACTGGTTTCTGTTTGGGGTCACTGGTCCTGAAGTATTGTGAGACTTAAAGTTCGGTATTAATCTTCTATAATAGCTTAGTGTTATTGTTGTCAGAGTCCTTACACTGTATTTGTTATGATTTGAGTTATATTACTAGAACAAATGGAGCATGGTCATCTAAAGTTGGGCACGATAGGTGCATACTCAGAACTATGGCAATGTGTGAGTAATTTAATCAACAGCATTCTTTTGAGTGTATTTTTAGCTTTGCACATGTTACAGAAAACCTGTATTTGTGTAGTTTCATCTCTTCACATCCATACTATTGAGGGCATTGTTAAGTTACCCCTAGCCATTTTCCTAAGACCTGATAAGAAGCACACATAATTGTTTATTTTTGGGGATATGACATCATCTGCCTGCCATTTGTATTTAACTTACTACTACTATGCATAAGTCAAAACCAAAATTATTAGCAGCTCTATGTCTTTTTTTTTTTTTTATTCAGAGAGTGAAAACTGTACATACTGATCACACTTAGCTTGCCATGAACATTTCTCTGGATAAAGGAAGGAAATTTGAGAACCATTTGTTTTAGCAATTTTTGGTTTTATTCCTTGTTCAGTTATCAGAGCAAAACTGCAAAAGGCTTTTATAAAAGAAGACACAGTGTTGCCTGAGACGTGGCGTGAAGCATGGCCTATGGAAATGCAGCTGATAGTGGTGTCAGAAAGATGACACGTGTCACTTGTCAGAGAGCAGGAAGGGAGGCTCCCTGGGTGGCAGGCTGCTGGTTTAATGCATGAAAGCCTTCTGGCTTTTCTGTTGGTGGGACAGGGACCATGACTGGAGATAATCAAAATCCCAGAAAGGTGGGAACAATTTAAAGGATGTTGGATGGGAGGAGAATCAGGGGAGCGAGAGCTGACGTGATTTATGATAGAGAATCAGGTAAGTGAAATAATGAGCTCTCCAGGTCTGTGGACATGCTCTCATTTGTGTTCTGGTGAATGCCTCTATGTTATTTTTTAAGACTAAACTCACATGTTGGGATCATTATGATATATCATTATTATAGCACACACACGTGCACACACACGCACACTCAAAACATTCTCTTGTTCCAGGTTTTCAATAAATTTATCTTTAGTCCTCTCCCTAGATTGGTATCATGAGACCAAGGCATGCAGGCTTGAGGGTAGAAATTCAGTTTAGAGGTGGTCTTCCTATTGAAAAGCCACAAAGATAAAATCCACCTCTAACTTATTTTTAGCAACACAAATTTGTGTTTAATGTGAACCAAACCCATATGCCCGTGGAGAAAAGCTTTTGATAAGCATACTTCAGTTAAGCAGGAGATTGCAGCAGACACTGGTATAAAAACATGAGCCTATCAACCAATCCAAATAACTGAACAGATCAATAAAGTAGGGAATAAAAGAGGAAAGTGTTGTGAATTTACCACATTAAAATTTATTTCTAGTTAAATTTCAGTAGTCTATATTTCCTGTCCTTAAAACCAGGATATATAAGACCAAGGGCCTTATGACTTCACTCACAGAGTCATGATTTTGAGAAGGTGTTTGTTTTGTACCTGTTGTGTCCAACCAATGTGTGTGTTTCATAAATAAGCTGGAAAGACAGGGCATTGGGTAGTGCCGTTGAGACAGTAGAGCCAAAATAAGAACTAACATTAGACTGCATAAAAATACCACATTTTTTACATTACAAATTAGAACTTACATAGATATTCAGAATATAGGTATCCTATGAAGCTGCAATTTGTACTAGAACTGGAGCCTCCACTAAGGAGGTGCAATGAATTTACATCAAGGCCAAAAAAAAAATATTGGCAGCCTTTCCAGGTCTGGGAAATAAAAACATGAACAAAGCTACAGAGAAGTCAACTTTGGCACAGTGAATGATAGGTTAGCAAGAAGCTGGTGAGTTTTGGAGTTGAAGTTTTAAGTATTACTGAAAGCAATGTTCTTTGAACATCTGCCTTGATTATTGAGTCAAGACATGATACGTGAATAATGACTGGCTTTGAGCAAAGGAATGATAAACAGAGGACTGAAGGAAAATTACTATAGCAATGATGTGCGTCATGATTTTTTGAAGTAATGGGGGATGGAGTCATAAATCGAGGCAGTAAAAAATAAATTTGGCCATGATGCAAAGATACATACTCTAGTCATATGTAATGGAGGCGATGAGGACTTAGACACATTGAGAAGGTTAGCAGTGTACAGACATTTGAATGGAGAAACGGGGAGGACTTGGTAACTTTCATATATTAGTCACATACGTGAAAATCTAAGAGCCATATATTCACCTTGGGTTGTGAGTATCCAGCACAACAGCCAAGACACAGAAATCATTTTGTAAATGCTATGTCTGATGGAGATAACGCAAGACAGGGAGAGGAAAGAGTTGAAAGCAGAGTCAGGGCTGGCAGATACTGGGATCGTGACAAGAGAGTAAGTTGCCTGGAAGAAAGCTGTATCTCTAGGGACGTATCACATGTGGTTGTCATAATGTATTAAAGTTAAAATGACTTATAAACAGTTGAAGGTATTAGAAAGCTTGGCAATTATTTCTAGTAATTGCTTTTTATTTGAAAACCTAGAAACATTTGAAAACTGATAAAGGCACCGAGAACTGGATTAGTATCGATGTTATAACCAAACCTAACAAGTTCATATTCTTAATCATATTGCTATGGACAAAAATTATAAAGGAAGTCATTTACATTATAAAAATGTATTAAAATCTCGTACATCTTTTGTTATCATAAAATACATCATTTCTCCGATCTTCAGACACTGGGATGGTGAGGGAACAACAGTATACCAAAGAAAGGAAAGCTGTTTTAAGAGAAACTGAAAAATACACTCTCGAAATTTGACAGAACATTCTATGTATTGATTATGGTTCACAATCTGAGGTTTGGCTTGAAGACTGTGAGAGAAATCTTTAACGGGAGTGCTGTTTTTATATTTTAAGGCTCACGTCATTACTCTATGAGGTCAGAATGAGTCTGTTCTCATTCCCCTTTTCATGTTGTAAGATTTCAAATGACTCTTTCTTATTCTAGTTTTTATTTTTTTAAACATTGCATACAGCTTTGTGTATATAAGCACAAAACAATAATAATTAGTACGGTCTCAGAGGAGAGAAGACGTTTCTGCATCCTGTTAATAGAGCAGAGAGAAAATAATATTCTCTGAGGAGCTCGTGAAATTTAAAAATTATGTTTCCCAGCCCAGAAAATTGATAATTAGGTATGTAGAGATTAAACATCTTACAAAAATATAGTCAGTTAATAAAAAAATAATAAATAACCCCCCAAAGCTTAGAGTCATGCATTTCTCCATAGTGACAGATAATTGCTTCAAACCACACCAGTGATTGGCTGTCATTGTCAGAAGTGCAAACCTCAGGGGAAATCAAATGATCTTTTAACGACCTGGCCAAAATCTCAGGGGCCTGTAGAGTTATAGGCGATGCCAGATGTATTCCAGAAGAGATAAAATGAAAAAGTTGTGTTTACCTTTCAAAAAAGCTGCTTACTTCCAGGCAGTAGGGTGTAAGAGTGACATTTCAAGGAAGCCGTGCGCTGCTGAAGGTTCATGCACATTACTAAAAATGTAGGCTTACTCTCATCCTCACTTGATTTCCATTTACTTCCTGAAAGGATTATAAACAAGAACTATGGTCACTATGACTACAGGATTCACATAATAATTGAGATTAAACATTAGGTTACACATCAGGATTTGGGGTTCATTTGTTAAACTGTTATTACTATGGAAATAGCCATTGCATCCAGGTAATAATGTGACTGTTGCTTATTGTTGTAGAATTAAAATAAAGAAGTAGACATGTATCTTTATCTGCTCACTCCTTGTATAGAACTCACCAGATTCCTCCCACTCCCCACGCTTCCTGACAGCCTTCCTTAGCACTGTAAGTGACACCCCTGAGGCCAGGCAGAATCCTCCCACTTGTCTCACAGTATCTGGCACATAACAGAGGTTCAGTAGGTGGCAGTTATCAGGGAAGCCATATACCGGGGTGTGATCATTCAGACCTGGGTTTGAGGCCCAGCCTTCTGTCTCAGTGCACATTCTGTACCCAGGTTTCAGTTCTCTGCATCTCAACTTTCTAATCTGCAAAAGAGAGGAAATGATGCCACCTTTATAGAGTTGTTGGGAGCATTATAGGTGAAAATGTACACAAAATCTTAGCATAGTATTTACTGTTTAATACAATGGAAAGTAATGGAAATCCTAACTATTAAAGGATAGTTAGAATAGTAACCCTTTTGGGTAACTAGAAACAGTAGTCACTTGGGTTAGAGATGTGCATTTACTTTCCAGGGCTGCCATTAAAAAAAAAAAAAACACTGACAGAGTGGCTTAAACCACTGAATTTATCTTCTTGTGATTCTGGATGCTAGAAACTTCTCAAACCCTAGCTCTAACCCTGACCCTGACCCTGACTCTAATAAGATCAAGCTGTCGGCAGGTTTGGTTTCTTCTGAGGTCTCTCTCCTTGGCTTGCAGATGGCTGTCTTCTTCCTGTCTTCTCAAATGGCCTTTTCTCTGTACACATACATCCCTAGGGTCTGGCCTCTTTTATGAAGACATTAGTCATATTGGATGATGGCCTTAACCTTCTCACCTCATTTAACCTTCATTACCTATTTAAAGGCTCTATTTCCAAATAAGTCATATTGGGGATTAGGGATTCAACCTATGACTTTTGAGGGAATCCAACTCAGTCCATAACAGAATATCACTGTTAAAATATAGTTTTGTGATTTGAAAGTGAAAGGGATGGCCTGGAGAGAAGCGTATTCTGCTTCCCTAAAGCATTCTTGCATTCATACATTATGAATTTTATGGAACAAATTGTTTCCATTATACCTATGCTTAGGGACTGGATGGTTCAATTTCATTGTACAGAAAGGGGAGTACTATTCTGAAGAGAAGACTCTCAAATTTGACATGATAGTCAACTCATTAGCTTATTTAAAAGGCAATTTTAGTTTCTACCTGGAGAATCTGAGTTATAGAATCCAATAGTTTTCTATTTCTACTCCTAAAATATAACCACAAAGTTAGTGGCTTAAAATGATGGAAATTTATGATCTTACCCTGATAGAGGTTGGAAGCCTAATGTCAACCTTACACCTAAAATCGAGATGCCAATAGAGCTACATTCTGGAGACTCTGCAGCAGTGGTTCTCAACCTGTGGGTCACGACCCCTTTGTAACTATGAAAATACATCACAGCATTATGAAGGTTGAGAACCACTGCTCTATGGGATAATCCATTCTCTTGCTTTTTCTAGTTTCTAGAGGTCATCTACCTTCCTTGGCCCTTGGTCCCTTACTCCAGCCTCAAAGCACATCGTTAAAATCTCATACCTGTCTCTTGTCAGGACCCTTGAAATGATACTGGGCACACTGAGTATCCATGGTATCTTTCCACCTCACGAGCCTCAATTTAACTGTAACTGAAATGTCTCTTTTACCATGTAAGGCAGGTAATATATGCACAGGTTCTTGGATGAGGACATGGACATATTGGGGAGGGGTGGTGTTTTCTGTCTACCATAGGGTCTAAGAATCTGTATTTTATATAGTACCCTAAGTGATTTTGCTACCAGTGGACACCTGGCAGGGCACTTGGAGGCATCAGGAACTTATCAGGTTGACAGAAGAGACAGTATGAGCCAAGGCCAGGCAAATGTTTTATCTCCAACCTTCTCACCCTGCCCCTGTCCCCTAGGTACAGTATTATTCCTGCCATGTGTACATACACATAGAAGGCCCTGTGCAGGACAAAAAGACTGAATTTTTAAAAAAAAATTTCAATTACTTCCATCATAAACCTTAGAGTAAAAGAAGTAAAATGAGTAATATCATTTAACAGACTGTGACCAGAGCTCTTAGAATTATTCACTCAAACAACTTGCAAAAATGCAAAGAACAAGAACTCAGTCTATTTGAGGGTATCCTGGAAGAGGTAATATTTGCCATCAGTGAGTTTGAACAGGTGGCAGGATTTATTTAGAAGAAACTCTGTCCTGGGCTAAAAGAACACATTGACTAGAGTCTGAGAAGAGGCAAATGCGGGGCTATTCCAGCGAATGGTGACAGGTGCAGTTAGGCTGAGCATATGGGAGACAAGGTGCTAGTCCTTGAACATTCGCTGCAGGTTTACTTGCCTGCCTTAATGCCTCACTCCTCTTCACAACCAAGGCAGGATTATGGCAAATGAAGCTCCTGGAAATAAGCTTCTGGTTTGTCAGAGACAGAGTCTAGATCAGCACTGAAGTTTCTTGGCCCCAGATAAGTGGATATCTGACCGAAAACTTTTTGCACGGTAAGTATAGTTGAATGTAAATAGGGAAGAGTCAAACAGGAGACCTTGGAAATATGGTGTGATTTTCATAGCCATCTAGTAGACTTAAATATTAGGAAAACATATAAAGCCTTTTAGTAGCGAGTATTTTTCAGATGGGGGGAGAAAAAGAAAAGGAGGATGGGAAGGAGCTAGCAATAGACAAGGGAAGCAACAGAGGGCTGTGGGCTAAACTCACCACTTTGCCTAAGCTCTTCTTCCTCCATCCTGTCGTGCTACAGCACTCTCATGCTACTCTTTGACATGTATGTGCCACACTTATTTCATTGGAATATTATGCATAGGTTTGTGTTGCTGCTGAATATCCAGTGGCTATGTGTTTGATACGAAGCCTGCAAGAAGAAAAAAAAATTGGTAAATTTTGATTTGTTCTTCTATAATATTATAAATAATCTGATCACAGACATTTGCTTCAAAATGATATTGGCAAAACTGCTCAATAACTTGACTCATTTCCCTGATGACTATTTTCTTTCTACCTTTTTATTATCTCTTTCAATTCTATCTGCAATGATCCTGGTTCCCTCCAGCAACATACACATAAGTCACATCCATAGTCACAATGACCCGAGGTCATAGTAATGGCGGGTTTCTAGATACTGCACAGACGCCCCTTTTTCCAAATATAGGACTTCTCGACATTGTGTATGAAGAAAAGTACGCCTCTCTTTGCCATCCATCTTACCCACCCCACCCCACAACATTGTCCATCTCAAAAATATTTTTATGTTTGCCTTTTATTTTCCCATTAGAAAGTCCTGGTTCACCTTACCCTTTAATACACAAACAGGGCATCGTATCTATTCTCTGAGAGCCAGCAGATGTCAGGTCCTCCTATTGAAAATGCCAGTTATTTTATGCTGTTAGCAACATTTTGTTTACAAACATTCCTTCATAGTTGGCATCTAATTATGTTCAGCTTCAGGTATCCTAATACTTTCTACTTGTTTGCTTGACTTAAATCTTAATATTGATGACTGCAGAACCCTTTGAAAACATTGGAGCATACGATTCATTGGCTATTTTCAATTTTGTTACCGTAATTGGATTTTACAATAATTGGAAGGAAAAGAAAGCTTGTTTTTTCCCTACTGAAGTATGTTCAATAGAGAAGGTGAGTGAAAGATTGTTTGAAAGTTTTATATACAATTGCCAATTGAGACGACGGGCTGTGAGGTTTTCATCCAAGGCAAATTTTTGCCAACTTTTTAACACATCTAAATTAAATTGGGGGCATCAGCAGGCAAGAACCATCCTATCTTTAAGTTCCTAGATAGAGTTAATGAGAGTAGCCAATTTAGGGGGAAAAAGTGCTCTACTATAACAATGGAAAGTTGGTTTATTATTATTCAAGAGGGTTCATTGGTTTATTATTATTCAAGGGAAGTCTGTGGACAAAATAGAGGCCTGAGAAAGACTTTTTTTAAAAATTTCAGGTTAATATGAGGGTACAAACAACTAGGTTACAATATTTGCATTTGTTAAGTAGAGTCCCTCTTGTAGTTGTAGCCCACCCGCAAAAGATGTGCCATATACCCTTACATTGTACTCATTAAGTGGGAGAATACCAATCCACCTCTCTTCTCCCCTCTCTCCTCCCTTATCACCTCCCCTCAACTCTGAATTGAGTTTTCCTCTTATGTGAGCATGTGTTAGATCCTTAACTGGCTTCATATTAGTGTTGAGTACATTGGATATTTGCTTTTCCATTCTTATGATACTTTACTAAGCAGAATGTGTTCCACCTCCATCCAGGCTAATACAAAAGATGTAAAGCCTCCATCTGTTTTAGTGGCTGAATAGTATTCCATGGTATTCATATACCAGCGTTTGTTCACCCATTCCTGGGTTGGTGGGCATTTAGGTTGTTTTCACATCTTGGTGGTTATAAAGGGAGCTGTGATAAACAATCTAATGCAAATGTCCTTATGATAAACTGATTTTTTTTTCTTCTGGGTAGATGCCTACTAATGGGATTGTGGGATCAAATGGGAGGTATAGTTTGAGTTCTTGGAGGCTTCTCTATACTTCTCTCCAAAGATGCTGTATTAGTTTGCAGTCCTACCAACAGATGAGAGAGATTTTTTTAATTTTCTCTTTTTTATTTTGATTATTATATGTGTTAATACTTGACTATTGCACTGTAATTTCAGTTCACTTTCTATATTTAGATTCATGGTGAAGTAGATATTTGGAGGACCCCTAAAAAGTCAGCATTTCTTTTTTAAGGTGTTTATTTAATACATCTGGCTGCCTGTTAGGTTGGGATTAGGTGTAAAATAACAGAACTAATCATTTTTTTGTATCTCCTACTTTTATCAGTTATGAAAAAACTTTTTATTTTTGCAATGTGAATCTGCAATTCAAAGACAACTTAATAGACTAAGAGTTTATCTTTTTAATTCATCCTTTGAGATTATGAATATCCTATAGTATAGAAGAAGTCATGGACTGCTTTATCTAAGGCTAACAACAACAATAAAAAAACGAAAGCAAAACATATCTATCATTCAATTAATTGACATAACAGAAGAGATGACGTTATAAGGTTTTATAGGGACAAGGGTTTCAAGGTGGCAACCACTTTAGTTGACACAAGGTTCCTGGTGGTACCACCTGGGATACCACACATGAAACATACAAAGGAATCCACCTGTTAGTTTGATGCTTACTTTGAGGCGATATCTTACCTAAATTCTGTCTGCAAAGGTACCGTTTTGAGTTTTAGCACTAATTATAGTAGTAATTCCATAATGGAATATTTTTAAATTTTTTGCATGTTAGGGGATGCTTTAGATTTTGGTGAACTATTGGCTAAAATAAGTCAAATATAAAGAAATGATAGTGATAATGCCATTGCTTATAGAACATATTTATATGGAATATACAAATACCTCTCTTTTTCTATTATAAAAGCCAATGCAAGTGATCTAATTTCAGAAGGATATTACCATAAATGGCATTAAATTAATATTGTTAAGTTAAATTTTATCATGTTTTTATGTTTTCTTTGTATTTAATTTGTATCTCTGTTGTAGTTTGTGGCCATAAAAGTTTTATAAAAGCTATAAGTAAAAGGAATTAATATCTGGTTTTATATTTATACATATTTAAGTAATGTTATATTAAATGTAATCTAAATAAGCGCTGGAGACGCGAGCATTTTCCTATTTGAAAGGGTCTGGCTATTATTCAAGTTTGAAAAACACTGGAATAGATGTTTTAATAAAAATGAATAGAATGTTAGTCAGATTTTTATAAAAAACTAAACATACTATTTAAGTTCAAGAAAGCATAAAAATTCAATAATTCAAAACAAAAGGCAGGCTACAATACTCCATCATTAAAGTAGTTCCGCCCCCCCCCCATTGGTCCTGATGTCATACGTTTCCAGAAGAGAAAAGAACAAGATGTGGCTAAAACAGCACAAAATGTAAAGTTAGCAAACTAGGCTTCAGTTCCGGCTCTGACAGTTCTCAGCTTGACTGAAATTCTATCCCCTCATCTGTAAAAGGCAGATACCAGCATTTAATGTCTTATAAGAAGTGATTGTAAGGGAGCTCACACAAAATACTGAATGTCAAAGTACTGAATAAAGAATTAAGCACTCTCCAGATACGTATTAGTATTTATCATGTCCCCCGACTTTCTCTATGAAAAGTGGGAAAGTTTTATGCAGGTTCACTTACATTTTCCTACCTAGCAGTCTTCCTTGAGGCAGGAGTAAGAAGTAAGATGAAACCCAGGTTAACTGAACCTTGGGATTATCCTTCAGTCTCTTAACATTGACTAGCCAGCTTGGCCACTCAGCCCAGAACAGATGAATTGGGCGAAGGAAGAACTGAACAGAACCGATCAGGGAACAGGAAGCTGTTAGACTCTGCTTTTTGGAGGTTCTTCAGTCTTTATTCAGCAGCACCTTCCCCCCCCCCAAGTCGGCATTTCTATGAAACTATTACTTTCTCTCTGCTATGCTGGCTGAATTTTTCCTTTCCCAGCAATTTTCTTAAAAAGTTAATTAGTCATTTATTACCTTGTGTTAGAACTAGACTAGAACCTGCTCCATGATCTTCATCCCTATTCCTTCTATAGGTATATCTGGAATGGGTGCGTGAATAAATGAATGAATGAGTGAGTGAATGACTTCGAGACTAGTGCTCTGGATCCCAACAGGCACCTTATTGTTATTTCGAAAATTTCATTGAACATACTTAGCACAACCTCTGACACATTGTGAATGAAGGTTGCAAATGGAAATTAGTTAAGGATAACTAGCAACTTTGTAATGGTGGGTTAATAGGAGGGTGCATATAATTAGGTTAGATCACTTGCCTTTGTGATATAAAGTCCAAAGTCTGAGTTGTATTGAATCCTCCACCCAGGAAGTATTCCATATATCCCTTCATTGTACCAAATAGGTGGGAACTAATCAAACGTTCTCCCCAATCAAACTTCTTGAGTTTAAATTATCTTTTTTTACTCAGTAACTAGCAACTTTTGAAAACATAATGTTCGTTCACTCATTTGATCCTCATCACAATGCAGTGAAGTAGGATACTGCTATTCATCTCCATTTTCCAAATGAGGAAGCTGACGTGCAAAGCGATGAAGTAAACATGTGACTCTCAATGATGGAAAATTATCAA
Source organism: Otolemur garnettii (assembly GCF_000181295.1). Lineage (NCBI taxonomy): Eukaryota > Metazoa > Chordata > Mammalia > Primates > Galagidae > Otolemur > Otolemur garnettii. The sequence continues at coordinate 7,689,305 of NW_003852400.1, read as the reverse complement.
AAAATATGCACATATGTGATATCTGGGCAAGGGGGCCTCCATGTGCAGTGGACAGGTGATATAATCAGTTACAGCAACATTGTACCTGAAAAAGAGAAGTATGAATAATCCTTCTGTGTCAAGGTTCTTAGGAAATATCCCTATTAAGGAAAATTACTAAGAAAAGCCAAAAAATAAAAATAAAAAATCCTAAAAGAACAATTCTAAAATTCTCCTTAACATAAAAGAACTCCCAAATACATAACTGGGAGACTAATTCTAAATTGGGTCCTATTGTGTCAACTGCATGATTGTGGCAGTTATTTGTCAGCTAATTTGGCAAACTAGCCAGGTGAAGCTTTGCAGGGACTGTGCAGCATCTCACTGCTGACACCTCACAAGATTTTCATTTCACACCTTTATCTTTTTACTCTGAAGCCTCCTTCATTATGATGACTAAGTTCACGTTACGGGTCTTTCTGAATATTTTATTCAATGCTGTAATATCTTTGGTCTTTTACTAGTCTGTCATTTGCTTCTTTAAAGTGCTATGACCTACTCTCCTGAAGCAGTGGACTAATTTTTTGCAAGCACGGTATCCTTGTTGAAATGGCTGTCATTATAATGGATCCTCATTGCCTCCTGTCACCACTGTGCAACCTTAAACTAGCTCATTCTCAGGGTCAGTTGTAACAAACATTATTGCAATTCATGATAGGTTATTGTGCTGTGTGAATGGAGATGAAGACTAAATGCAGATAGATTTTTCACAGCGGTGAAAGTCATATTACATTTCTAACCAGAGAGCTAAAAATATGGCTTGTTAATCAGATTTGGCATTATGAATGAATACACTGATGATTCCCAATTTATGATGATTTTGACTTAAATTTTTTGGACTTCATGATGGTTAAAAAGCAATACACACTCACTAGAAACTGTTTTTCACTTTCAGCACAGTATTCAGTAAGTTACTGGAGATATCCAACACTTTATAAAGTAGACTTTACATGGTAAGATTCTGCTCAATCCTTGGCTAATGTAAGTGTTCTAAGCACGTTTTAAGGTAGGGTCAGCTAAGCTAAGCTGTGATGTTTGGAGTGTTAGTTGTATTAAATGCATCCCAACCTATAATGGATTATTGGAGTGGTTTATCAGAATTAAACTCCAATTCTCTGACTCTGTAAGTCAGAGAATATCTATACTGACACAAGAGTGTTCATATTAAATGTACTGAAAAGTAAAATTGAATAAATTCATATTTATCATGTATATACTCTGTCTTTTTTCTTAAAAGCCCAAGTTTAATGAATGTGTCCTTGTATTTACAAAGTTTAATACTGTGAACTATTTCAGCTTGTTCTTGAACAAGGAATTTCACTGAAGCGTATTTGTACCTCCGTACGTGTTAGGATGACAGTAAAAAATATTGTATGGAGTAGAAAAGGGATCATAATGACAGCAACATTGCATTTTAGAATTTGGAATATCGTTTTCAGAATTAAATGTGCTTTTGAAAATTTAACATTCAAATTATGTAAAGCAGTATGTCACATGGTAAAACTACCTTTTGGCTATAATGCCATTATCTGAAGTATAAATAGTGTCAGTTACTTAAGGGGTTTTTCGAAATGTTAGGTAGGAAAGGTTATTAACACAAGAGTTATCAATAAAACTAAAGTAACATTAAATATGCTAAAACTCATTTGAATCCTAGAGTTTCTGAATGAGGGAAGGAGGAGGGTGGTTAAGCTTAGGGGACATTAGTAAATGAGTATAACTAGTATTTAGCCAGAAAGAAAGATGAGAAGAATAAGAAGGATTTTTAAGAAAGAGGAGGTAATTTAGTTAGAACTCTTTCAGATGGGTATGAGTAAAATCTAACTCAAACTAGATTCTTAAAAAGTGAAAGAATGTATAAGTCTCTGGGTGTTCCTAGACACAGGACTGACACTGGGTCCTAAGGCTCTGCCCCGCTCACTATCTTCCTCCCTTGGCTCTCCTTTTCTCTTCTTCTCTTATTTTGTTGGCCCTATTTTACCCTGCTATACACCACATCAACCTTGGCCACTCAAAACCTGGCTTCCGGCTCGGCACCTGTGGCTCAAGTGGCTAAGGCGCCAGCCACATACACCCAAGGTGGCGGGTTCGAATCCAGCCCGGGCCCTCCAAACAACAATGACGGCTGCAACCCCCCCAAAAATAGCTGGGTGTTGTGGCGGGCGACTGTGGTCCCAGCTACTTGGGAGGATGAGGCAGGAGACTCGCTTGAGCCCAGGAGTTGGAGGTTG
>NW_003852400.1:7685784-7686993 GCF_000181295.1 Otolemur garnettii | reverse complement strand
AAAAAAAAAAAAAAAAAAAAACCTGGCCTCCATTAGCAAAAAAGCGGAAGACAACCTTTGCTGTATTTCCCACATAGAAGACTTAGGAAGGACCTGATTGCCTCCACCCTGTTATATGCACACTTTCTCGAGGCTTGGGTTGGGTTCGGGGGAATACACCTTGATTCACAGTCCCCAAAGTGGGGAAGAAGTCCCCAAAGGAGTACACCCGAGGAGAGCAAGAAGCAGACTAGAGGGAAACAGAACTGATCTGTCCACCAGGCCGGAGACCTCTGTGATAATAAGGGTAGCTGTAGTCCCCATGACTTCAGACCAGAGGTGTTAGTAGCTAATTTTATATATCAAATACCTGGTACAGTGGCCCTTCAATTGATGTTAGTTTCTACTTTCTTTTGTGACGTGGAAACAGGTTCTGTGGGAGGGATAGATCAAAGTGCTATATAGCGCCATGATTAATAGTATATACTTGGGAGTCAATAAGACCTAAGTTGAGATCCTGTTCTACCTCATCTGGCTCTGTGATTTTGGATAAAATAACCAGCTTTTCTAATCCTTAGTTTTCCCATGTGTAAAATGAAGATAATTTTTATCTTTGAACACATGAGATGTGAATTTTAAAGATGAATGTGAAATATACCACAAGCACGTAACACCTGTTCAATAGTTAGTGGAATTTTAATTATTAATTTGTTTTCCTCTCTCAACCCGATTTCTTTCAAAACACTAAAAAAAAGGTTATTTTAGGAATAGACTTATCAGAAGGCCTCATAGGATATCTTGGCCTTTCTAAGAGAATATTTCCCTATTTGCTTTTTGATATCTAGAATTTCTTAAAGAGACAAATACTTTTACTTCTATTTTAGAATTGCAAGTGTTAATATGAAAATATCTTTTATATATATATAGAGAGAGCGCCTTACTTTATCACCCTTGGTAGAATGCCATGGCATCATAGCTCACAGCAACTGCAAACTCTCGGGCTCAAGAGATTCTCTTACCATGCAAATATCTTATTGTAGAGAAAAACCCTTATGCTAACATAAGGCTAATAAAATAATCTACAGAATTGAACAGTATATTGACTGCTTCCCCATTAGTTAAAGGAATAATAGGACAGTGAAAGGGCAAGAGGGTCACAGGTAAAAAAAAAAAAAAAAAAAAAAAAAAACTCAGAAGCTAACATAAGGCTAATAAAATAATCTACAGAAT
>NW_003852400.1:7597318-7685764 GCF_000181295.1 Otolemur garnettii | reverse complement strand
GCTAACATAAGGCTAATAAAATAATCTACAGAATTGAACAGTATATTGACTGCTTCCCCATTAGTTAAAGGAATAATAGGACAGTGAAAGGGCAAGAGGGTCACAGGTAAAAAAAAAAAAAAAAAAAAAAAACTCAGAAAAGAGAGCCAGGTGAGTAGACAACAAATAAGACATTTTTCACAGCAAATGATATAATTACTACTGCATAAGGAGGTGCCAAGTTAAGAGCAGGTGTGGTGTCTTACACCTGTAATTCTGGCCCTTTGGGAGACTGAGGCAGGAGGATCATTTGAGGTCAGGAGTTCAAGACCAGCCTGGGCAACATAGCAAGACTCTGTCTCTACAAAAAAAATTGAGTTAGCAAAGCATGGTGGTATGTGCCTGTGCCTATTGTACTAGCCACTTGGGAGGCTAAAACAGAAAGATTGGTTGAGTCCAGCAGTTCAAGGCTATGGTACACTGTGCTCCTGCCTGAGTGACACAGTCAAACCCTGTCTCAAAAAAAAGAAAGAAAGAAAGAAAGAAAAACAAAAAAACTCCCGCAAAAAACAGTTACTAAGTTACAGAGTAGGAAATAAGCACTTTATATGGATTACCTTTTTTAAGCTTCCAGGAGGTTAAATAAGGTAGGTATTATAATACCCATTTTACAGGTGAGAAAACTGAGGCATAGAAAAGAAAAAGTAATTTGACATTGTTGACATAACTAGTAAATGACAGAGCTGAGATTTAGACTCATTTCTGTCTGTACTCATACCTTAAATTTTACCTCACTTTATCTCTGTTTCCCATCAAAATGAGATGACAGAGAGAGGCTATTTATTGATGCAAAACTCCAAAACTGATAATTCTTCTTATCGTAGTATATAAAGGACTTTCTGTTTTCTTTCATACCCTGAGGTGTTATCTTAATTTCTCAAATGTTTATTATTTGTGGTGCTATTTTATACCATTTCAAAAGCAATATTTTGCAGTAGCATTCTACAAACTCTTTAAGAGCTACTAGGGAACTTTTGCTTGGTCAGTTGGCTATTTCCTTGAGTCTTTGTTTCTTTTGATGAACATTCTAGCTTCTACTAAGGAAGAAAATCAAACGATAAGGGGTTGGGAACTTCATTTAGACATCGTGTTGCTTTCCCAGTCTCTCTCCTCTCTCCTTTTGTCATGCTAAGCTCTATAAATAAAGGACGATATTAACACCTGTAATAATTTTGTTTCCCAGTAGAAAATATGAAAAAAAAGTTAACGCCAGACATAACAGAAAGAGTTTATATAGCTGGCTAATTTGCATGCAGAAGATAAAATGGTAGCCTCTGGGCATCCACTAAAAGGAGTCATGAGAAATGACTCATTTCCTTTGTGATAAGTTTCTGGGTCTATGAATCATTATAATCCCATATCTCTACACGCCTTAATTTTTAGCAGTTGACAACATGCCCTAAATGCTTTTATCTTGTATAGTCCTGGTTATGTGAACACAGTTGATGATTAGTTTACAACTTATGTTAATGAATGACAGCTGGAAAGAGATCAAGAGGTATGGCTGAGAATTTTTGAGTTGGCTCTGAGTCATTCTACATTTTCATTATAAACTTAAATGAAGAAGTATTAGGTATGTTTATCTATTATACTGATGATAATACTTTAGAGAATTTAGTATAGAGTCAAAATGACCCTGACAGGCAGAAACAGTGAGACCAACTCCAACAAGATGAAAAGCAGTAATGCTAAATACAATATCTATATTTTTATCTAGAAAACCATTATACACAGTAATATTTTCCTTCTTAAGTTACCCTAGGAATACAAAGTGACATAAATACCACACACCAAATTTTGAAATATGATAGGAAATGTAAGATGACCTGATATCAGAATGTGAACTTCTCATTATAGACATCGGGAAATGATTGTAGTCTCTGGAACAAGTCAGTTATGGGATCAATATATTGCTTTCTTTCAGGAGGATTAATTAGCATAAGGAGAAACCAGAATCAAAGGGTCACTAAAGAAAGCTTGTAGGTCATGATGAATTAAATAGAGAAGGGAAAGAAGATCATTAGTATTTTCATTTAAACAAATCATAAGAATATTGAAAGAGAAACACTGTCAAAGGTGATTTCAAGATCTTTAACCTAAAATGATTACTGTGTATCTACAGGAATATTGGAGAAAGGAGGGTTATTTTAGGACAAGCTGGGTTGATGTAAATGTACTTGCTATACAGCAGCCCAGGGGCCATCCCATTGGAATTAGCCATGATGGTACATAGGTCAGAAACGTGAATGTGGAGGTCATTGGCTCCCGAAGTATACTTAGGGCAAAAGAGGTGCTGGAAGTGCATCTAAAGACTGAGGTAAAGAATAAATACTAAAATAAAAGGGGGAGGAGGAGGAGACTGAACACCGAATTCACCTCCTGCTAGGAGACAGAAAAGGACGCAAAAACAAGTCAAGCCTAAAAGAGCCCAGACTGAGAAATCCATGGGGATGATGGGCTCTCAGAATGTCACTGAATGGTGGCTTTTGAAGTCCTAATTCATTTGGCATTTCTCCATGTTAGTGAGTTGTATTTCATTCTAATTTTGCTGGTAATTTGTATAGGTCACATTCTGGAGGTCAATTAGATTATTAGCTAGTATTTAATAAACTGTTTTCTTGGTTCGTTTACTCTTATTATAAAGCATGTTTTTCTTGCTTTTCTAATTGACATTAAAAGCTAATGGTAGAGAAGAAAGTTGGGGAGGCGGGGAGTATCCTAGTGTTTATCCTGATGAATGTGTTTGTGATTTTCTCAGCAGAAATGCTAAGTGTCAGCTACAACTAATATTATTTCGTATCCTGACATTCTTCTGGCAACCACAAAATCACTGATTCAGTGTATTCAGTGTATTCAGAAGCACTTCATTCAGAGAATGCCAGTAGCCTCTTTTACTTTACAGTATCAAATCCAGAAAGTCTACACACATGGGCAATAAGTAGTTTGGTTTTTTATACTTTGTTGAGAAAAGTGGAAGCATCAGTACAATTGTGAAGTTCCCCACAGTTACGTAATATAAACATTGCAATACCACAAATAGAACTCTAGTGTTCATATACAATTAGTAAGAAGCACCCAATGTGTCACACAAGCACAAAATCATTAAGTTCTTACTTACATCGGTTCTTCTCATCTTGCCCTTGTAAAACTGTTCTAACATCAGCTAAATTCACTATGTTTCTATCCATTAGGACCTAACGGATAAGATGTCTAGTTCCAGAATTACAGTAGTTTATTTAAAATATTTCCCGATTAGACAGCACGTGTGTAATGCAAAAACTAGTTTCTGTGTCTATGAAAAGGTTATTTTTTTAGCTGCTTTAGAAATGTTTCCATTGTGTGAATCCATATTAATTATTGGAAAAAAGACAAATTTCTATGAAGGCATTCTTACAGAGACCTCAGTACCCCTAGTATTTTCATTTTATACATCATTCCCTCTGAAAATGGATTTGGAAATTATTGGTAGTCCCTTTTCAATATGCGCAGCTATGATCTCATCCCTGGAAGTTGCCAGTTATAAATATTCCATATGTAGCGTAGCTTTAAGCAGGTGTTGTATACATGACTTTTATACCAAAATATTATAATAAAAATGGAAATGAAGATAAAAAGGCAATCAGACTATTTTGTGAGGACTACAAGTTGAATATCCTATCCAGATGTTCCTAAAGTGTTGCTCAATCCATTCCATTTTCCCTTCCATGCACCTGTTAGCACAGATAATATAAGATCTACTCAAAATTAGTTGAGTCACTATATTTAGTAACAAACAAACTTGCTATCAGTTAATGTCTAATTTGAAATCATTTGAATTTAAACATATAAATCGGGGGGGGATGGCTCAGGGCAACACTTTCCTTATTGTAAATGCTCTTAATCAGAGAGTTTCTTTTGGCTGCTATGTATAGCAGTGGCAGATTTTATTTTTTGAAACCCTAGCCTTTTAAAGGAAGCAAAGACTTGTTTTTGTTGCCTTATACCATAAAATGTTATAAATAACATACTGTAGGCAGCTGGGGCAAGTTCCCTTCTCTCTGGCTCTTTCCTTGAATGTTACTTTAGCCCTGTGAGAGGAGGGGTAGCGTGGAGGAAGGGGGGGGGTGTTGGAATGGAAGCGCCTCCTTTTCTTGCCAGAGCATCCCTCCTCTACGATAACATCTAGGCTTCCAACTAATGTGTTATTTCATGAGGGTGTTCTGTCAATAAAAAGAGAGAAAGAAAGTTTGAAAGCTTCAAATTTTTATGTATTTGTGAAAATGTTTTTATTCAGTATTTTAGTCTAGATCGATTCATCTGAACAAACTTAATACTCTTTGTCACAACCCATCGGGCTCCTGTGGCCCTGGTCTCGGTTAGCGCAGGAAGGAACCAGGTGAGAAGCGGATTAGAAGTACAAGCTTGTGGAAGGCGGGCTAGCCCTTACTTTCCGGGTAGCCCCGAGCAACCTCCACACCAGCCTTTTATTGAAAGGGAATGATACAGGTGAGGGGAGTAATTTACAATGACTACGTGCTGAGGGCACCGGCTCCACCCACAAGGAACTCCCGTGGAGGAATGGCCCGAGGTCCACGCCTCAGCTGCAGATCATCTTGCTCAGATGTTGGCGTCTCCTACAACTCTTCCTCAAAAAGATCCTGTAGTCAAATAGTATTCATTTCTTTTCTTTTTAATTTTTATTTTTACTTAACTCAGATTGATATGAAGGACTAATGATTAGGTTCCATTGTTAGTGTTTCTAAAGTAAAATTCCAGTTGTAGTTGAGGCGGTGGAGCCCTCATCCTGGGGGGTGAGCTGTGCATCGTACATCCTCCCAGTACGTACATCAGGTGAGAGCTTGCCAATCCTCTCCTTCCTCTCCCTCCCAGCCACTAAATATACTGGTGTTATTCTCTCCTATAGGCATGTATTTGTTTTTCTATAAGGTTCATATTAGAATTGAGTACTTTGGATACTTGCATCCCCATTCTTAATGATACTTTTCTAAGGAGAATGTGTTTCAACTTCATCTAGGTAAATGCAAGAGATGTAAAGTCTCATCCTTTTATAGCTGAATAGTATTCCATGGTATACATATCAAAGTTCATGAATCCATGCCTGGGTCGATGGGCACTTGGGTTGCTTCCATGTCTTGGCAATTGTGAATTGAGCTGCTATAAACATTCTAATGTCAATAGCCTTTTGATAAAATGATTTATTGTCTTCAGGATAGGTTCCAAGTAATGGAATTGCAGGACAGAATGGAATGTCTACATTTAGCTCTTTGAGGATTCTCCATCCTTCTACTCATAAAGGCTGTATTAGTTTGCAATCCCACTAACAGTGTAAAAGTGTTCCCTTCTCTCCACATCTACGCCAACATTTGCAGCTTTGAGTATTTGTAATGTGGGTTATTCTCCTTGGGGTTGGGTGATATCTCAGGGGGGGTTGATTTGGATTTCTCGCTCCTGTTTCTAAGAGTGTGGCTGAAGGCACACAACCATACATGTGTTGTTTTTGCTCCTCATGTCTGTGCATAATGTTTAAAAACACTTGAATGATACTATTGCTTTGAAATGCTGTTGCTTTGAAATATGTTCTGCAAAAATAATTATAAATTCACATTCTCTACAAATAATGAATTCAGGTCATGAACTACAACTTGTTTATTAAAAGGAAGAGGTCACTACTGGTTAACTATGCAAATTATTATGTGAGATGGACGAGGAAAGTACTTTGCTAATTTGTCCCAAGTAAATTTATGCCAGTTAAATTACACACAGTGAATTTATGTATTTATGTACTTTTATATGAGAAATAAAGCAAGTGAAAACATTAAAAACTGAAACTGTGACCACTTGAAATTGCAGTCAGTGTCATGAGAATACATCGCTTTAAATTCTGTCTAAAGACATCTACTTAAGTGAATTTGTTAAGTTTTACCTTGTGAGATAGTTCAAAATGTAAAATAATTTTTGAAGAAGAACAAATCATTTTCCTTTGAGACTCACCACTACTAACCTTTCTTTGTTAGTCTGCTTACCCTCGGAAGCAACTCTGTCCTGAGACCAGTTCAGAAGCCACTGGGTGGAGCAGGGATGGGTGAGCGGAGTTCAGAGAAGGTGATGGGAGATGTGAGGGCTTGCAAAGCGAAGCATAGTATTTTCAGGAAAAGTACTGAGAACAAGCCTTGAATTTCTGAGACAGAACTCATGACTTAGAACATTACATAATCAGCTGAAAGCTATCGCCAGATTTTTCTGCTTTGAAACAGATTCAGAGATGTATAAATTATTCATTCCTCCCAAACATGCTGATTAAGCTAAAAGAAATGGCAGCCATGTTATAGGATATTAAAATCAAGCTAAGGTTCAGGCAAATAATGTAGATTTCTACTAGGTACAAAGGTGTTCAACTGTATGTTGATTACAAATTCGATTTAGGCAAGCATGAAGGAAGCTAGCAGTGACAGGAAACAAAAATAGATGCGTGACAGAAATGGCTGAGCTGGCCTTCCCTTCTTTCTGTTCCAAATCCTTTCTGGAGTTGAGTACTCTATTTGCAAGGATGACTAGGTGGCCACAAAGCATATGCTCAAACAGTAACATGTTTGCAAGGACAAAGGAGCTGTGTTAATAATTATGTCAGAAGGGGAGGCATAAACCTGGACAGGACTGGGCAGAGTAGAGAGGTGAGACCATAGAGGAACCGTTTTTTTGTTTTCTGTCAAGGTTACACAAATAACTGAGTTTGGCAGTCATAACTATATGCTATTTTATTTGATTGTGTGGACCTCGATTGCATTTTATAAAGCCAGATTTATGTTCTCCTTAATTTGGCACTGGTCTATTTTCAAATTTAAAGACAACAGTCCTCTGTGAGGTTGTGAGAGCCAGTGCTTACCAGCTGCATGAAGCAGTCAGGAGTTGAATATGGCCATGAGACATTCCTGACGCTACACAGCAGTTATGACTCCTGTTTAGAAATTTATCACATCTATTTCAGAGTTTTATAGTCATATCTATATACTCCACTAACTCCACACTGTACACTGCAGTGTGGCTGTGAAAGGTGCCAACTCAGGAGGGAACGTTTAGAGAAGCTGATATAAAAGGTGGCCATAAAATGTGTGTGCAATTGAAATAGTTAAACTTTCTGTCCACCCTGTATATTCGTGAGAATGGAAACATTTGTTCACTTTAAATAATCCATGTAAGTTAGCAGTAACAATCCGAATGAAGAAATTAATCATTAGAGGAAAAAGTATTCTGCAGTAATAATGTCCTTTCTTTGCAAATAAAAGTCAACTTTATTTTGTTGAAGATGATTTTTCTAGCAGTTTTAATGAATAATAATGATTTTTAAAAATACACAGCATCCAAAAGCCTTGGTAACATTGGTTAAATAAATACCAAAAATGAAATAAGAAGTTGAAAAACTGTTTGCAATTATGGACTGTTCAGGATTACCTTTGTGATGGTCTCTAATTAAATATCATTTTCTAATTTTAATCATATGCCAACAGTATTAGCTTTTTCCTACAAATTAATGCTTCGATGTGGTAACTTACCTAAATATGAATTATATCTAAGTGCTGCTGAAAAGTAAAGGTTTTGGCTTAACTCTAATCTTCTTTAACATCATATTAAAATATGCTGCAAACATATTAATATGTGAAGTTCTTGATTTCCTTAATGATTTTGTACTCTGCAGAGTTTAACAGCTATCTATTAGTTGAAGGAAATTTTAAATTTTCATTAAACACTCTAAGATGGAAATAATTCAGGCATTATATATATTTAAATTATTTGCTTTAAATAGCTTTCTCTTTTTCACAAGTCACAGACACACTTTCTCCTTCATTCAACAAATGTGCATTGAGTTAATTTCTTACATTCTGGTGCCTGGGACACAGTGATGAAGATGTGAACAGCTGAATGGGGTGACAAGTAGTTACAGCTAAATAAGTCTTAGCAGAGTTGTGTGGACAAAGTGCTATGGTACACCAGAAAAAGGGGCTTCTCAGGAAGAATCCTGCAAGTTTAAGTGAGAAGGTTGGTGCCCTTAAGTGTACTAACCCATCAAATAGGAGGGGCTTAAGCACATTAGCTGAGTTGCCAGTGCCTGGGCTTCACCCAGGCTGTGAACGTAAACAACACATGCAGCAGGGTCTGGGAACGTGAAGGACCTTGTATATTCTGCTAAGGGCATGAGACACTAACTTATAAGTGACAGGGAGCCTTAACCTTTTTTTAGCTAAGGGAATCCTGTAAAAGAGAAAGGAGAAGTTGGATATGTGTTTCCAGAGAGGGGTAGAGGATCAAATAATTACTCATCACTGGAAATAGTGATGGGGAAAGATTAGTGTGCTCCGTCAGTCTTCAGTTCTCCCAGTCTATCCCTCTCCACTCCCCCCTCTATCGCGGGTGGCCACCCTTTCTTTGTTCAACCCCTTCTCTGCCTCACTCCTGAGTTGTTCTGTACAAATGCCCCTTACTGGTGAGTGGCAGGATAATTTTGAAGAGAAGAGTCTAGTAGACAATCTGGAAAAGGTGTTTATATTCAGACCTGCATTTAGATGCTAGTCCATTTTCTAGTAATGCTATTCCTTAAAAAACTTGAAAACTTCCAAAGTAATATAGAATATGTTGAGTTAATTTTAGTAAACAGAATGAATGGTTTTGCTCTTAAGATCCTCATAAAAATTGTTCTATATTTTTAAAAATTCACTCTAAATTGATTTAATGAAGTTTTCACTTTTAAAAAATATTAAATGAGGTGTCTAATTTTATATCACCAGCTAAAGAGCTTAAAACAGACCATGTGCAACTATCATATATCCATAATAATGTAAAATAAAGAAAGGTTAAACCATGCACATGTATGAGATGTTTATTTGTTTTGTTCTGTTTTTATGATTTAAGGAGGTTTATTCTGAGCCAAATTTGAGGACCATGAGCTGGAGCCACAACCAAGAAACACGTGGACTCTTGGTGGTGGGGTTACAGTTTGATCGTATACATTTTAGGGAGACAGGGATTACAGGGGAAGTTATAAATCAATACATGGAAAACCTACATTGGTTTGGCCCCAAAAGGGGGGACTTCTGGAAAAGGGGGGCTTATAAGTGATAGGGGAGTTTAAAGATTCTTTAGCTGACAATTGTCTGAAAGAGTTAGGCCCTGTCTAAAAGACCAGGTGTCCGTGAAAAGGTATACTTAGAATAAAGGGTCTATTAAGTAGAAACAAAGTCCCGTGCAAACTCTTAACAAAGTGGTTTGTTACACATATTGAAGACCTACTGGTAGGTCTTGCATAGCCTTAGGCCTATTAGTGAGTCACAAATGACATCTCTAAGAAGGGGAGAGGGCATGATAAGGAAAGTCTGATCTCCATCCTCCTAGCTAGCAACTTAGTTTTAGGGATCCTCTTGGCCAAGAGGGCATCCAGTCAGTCAGTGGCTGAGGGGGGAGCCTTAAGATTTTATTGTAGTTCACAATTCCCCACTTTGGAACCGAAGCAACATTCATCATACTTAATTTTAAGGAAATTACCTGACAATCTCCAGATAGTTTAACTCTGGATAAATTTGCCAACTGAATGCTGCCGGGAAATGCTGCCACCAGATATAGGATCAGATTTTTTCTGAGCCCAATGATATAAATAACAAGGTACTATTATTTTATAAGTAAATACATATAAAAAATAAACATATCTACAAATACAAATGTTTATAAGTAAATATCTTCTAGCAAAATTAAGATAATAAATGGATCAGTAGGCTTGTGGCTAAAGTACAGAGTATCTTACATTTCAGATAACAAGGCATATATAAAAGAGCATTAAATATTAAATCTCAGTTTTAGTATTGAAATTTTTTCTTTGGTTATGTTAACATGATTTTAGAATTTATCTTGTCTGCCATCAATTGAATTCCATCTATGAATGTTCCTTTCCCCATCTCTGGCCTCAAAACATCTATTTGAGAGAAGTATTTCTAAACTTACATCTTATGGGGAGTGAATTTACTGGTCTAGGGATTCAGCTGTAAAGGTTACGAGCATTTCAAGGGCAGATCCAGGCCTGTCTTCCCTTCCGAATCTTCTTGTATACGTGGCATTGCTTAGGCAGATGTGAAGTAGAGCTTTTCTCTTTCTGGCTTTCTGGAAAGCATGGCAATGATTTACATATTTAAGTGCTTTGATGAAGGTCATGTATACCAAGTTAATAAAAGCAGGAAGCAATTAAGATGACTTCAGGGAAGAACGGGCCCATACATCAATAAAACAACAATTTAGACAAAGTAGTTACTGTCAATAAACCTGAAAGCAATATTTAGGATAATGAGAAGAGGTTACTGGAATGGGAATTAGCAGGCCTGGATTCCAGACTTTGCCACTAGTAGGAAGTATAATCTCAAGAAAAATTCCTTAGCTCAGCTTCAAAATGAGGATACTTTTGTGGTCACTTGCAGTGAATCATAAAGATCATGTATGTCTCATGAGTACCTGGATTCCCTTCTCGGCAGGACAGGGCCCTGTGGGTCTTGGAGCAATAGAGGCCAGCTGAGTGTGTGAGCAGAAATATAGTAGATTTCATTGACTCTATGGTATTCAACTGGGCACGGCAGAAACTGCAGCTGGGAACTGCCTCTGTGTCTGCTGCCTTCTACTGTCCCCTTGTTTCTCCCTCACATGGGGGTACGTTGTGAGCAGACATGGATTAAATTGAAAACTCTTCTCCTTGCCACAGTTCACAGATCGCTTCAAGTTTTAGCCTCTCCTCCTCCATAAGAACGTTGGGTAGTAGTGTGACTTTGCCCTTCCTCAGAGACGTTTGTTATGAGACACCTTCTGCCGTCTTAACTCCTGAGCTCATTACATCCCGCTGACATTTTGGAGTCCAGTTCATTATTCATTGAAGATGTCAACCTGTAACATGACATCTCTTATATAGGAATAAGGAAAATGTTTTCACTGACGACAATGAGGAAGGACACAAATTATCCCCAGGTGGCTCTATTAAATACAGGGAGAAAGGAAGGTAATAGAGTCTTCAGTACCGCTTAGCCTGGAGAAGCCAGAGCAAGTCTGATTTCAGACGCCATCTGCTGAAGCAGGGAATCCAGTTTGAATGGCTCTATATGGCTTGTGAATAAATGATGCAAAAAGCAAGAAATGCATATAATACATGAAAATCAAATCGCTTACGTGATTTAGAAAAGGAAATACATTGTTCCATGGTCAGAACCTCAGAAAATATAATTCATGATGGAAATAGTTAAATCTGAAATAAAGGGAGCTATCTGACGAGTGAAGGTTGGAAGGGCTGTGTGTGTGTGTGTGTGTGTGTGTATGTGCACGCACACATGTAATAAGAGGACACTATTATTAGTGCTTCCCTGGGTAGCAGAATGCAGGCCACCCTTACTTTGCACAGTGCCAATATACACAGATTTTTGTTACCACAGTTTAGTCACAACTAGTCACCCCAACAACGCTGTTCAAATTTCAGTCACTATGATGTATGAAATCTGACTAACTGCACAGACTGTCTAAGGTTGCTAGGAGCTCGTCGATTCACAAATCACTAAGTAAATACTAGATGCATGTCTTGATCCGAACCAATCATATTCCCTCTTTCAAATTCTGCCGGTGATTGATCCCTCTGCATCTGTTACTCACTTCAAACACAGACAGCAGGAACTAGAGTTATGTCGCCTTCTTATCTCTTAGTGATAAACCCGTGCGACCTTCTTAAAAATGGATAATCACATGAGGGAATTAACCAAAAAGCAATGGATGTGCTCCAAATAAAGGAAGAATGATGGTGCTGGAAGTGAGATGTGAATGAAACATCAACGGACTTGTGGAGGAACGAGCTGACCATAGAGCTCTGAACTGGCTGCTGTTTGAGGCTTTGGAAATGCAGCCAGGACAGCTGAGCAGGGATGGCATTTCTGAGCAAGTGGCACTGATAAAAACTTCATTTTAAAGGAACTCACACATATTTCACTACACTGAAATCACAGAAGATAAAATGTTGGAAGCTGATCCAAACTTAGAACGTATGCCAGTCTGCCAAAGCACAGAAGATAAATCCCTGTACTGTGAATCATATAACAATAAGAAAATTAACAGTTCAAGGTAATTTTTTTACCACAAAAGTTTTAAATTCTCAATGTTTTCAACATTTAAAATTATAGTATACTAAATAAATATTAGTTTCACTATTTTCATTTCCCTGTATATTTATATCTATTTATGTCTGACAGTAATAGATTTTTTTTAATGTTTTGATAAAAGGTCATAGAGCAATCATACTTTTTTCCATTGGTTATTAGGATCACTTTGTACATGATGATGTAATCATTTTTATTAGTCCTAGACTATCATGCAAAGACTTCCTGTAATTGTAAAAGGGCTGAACTATAGGCTTAAAACTACAACACAATGGCGTTTAAGACAGATAAGGTTACACATTTAGAGACACGTGGGTTGAGCACAAAATTAATATGATCAGTATGTGACATACACATTAAGAAGATCAGTGTCTTCTGGATTACAGTGAGGGGCCTGGAGGAGCAGGAGTCAGACAGTGCTAGCAGTGGAATGTTCCATTCTGAGTCTTACATTGAATAAGACTTTGAAGGGAAGGAAACTTCTTATTCATTATAGCTGAAGAAGGAAAATAGAGACACGCCTCATTGAAAACTACTGCTACAAAGGAAGTAGGGGCAAATTTCAACTATGTGACTATAAAGGGTAAACCAGGAGACTAACAGGGGGAAGTTGTGAAGAGACAGACGTTCACGTCATTAGTTTTCTTTTTTTTTTAATATTTGCAAACAGACTTGCCCCACCATGGAACCAGAGCAATGGAATTATATTGCTTTTTCTGCTGAGATTTTTCAAGGTAACTGCTAATAGAATGTTTTTTAAAGATTTAGGCTAGAGGGTAATTCTTGAGGCCCTTTTAACTGTAAAAGTGTAGAATCTTAGAATGGTGGTTACTATAGTCTACAGCAGCAGATTGTAGTTATTCTACCTCTACCTGTTGTTTCTAAGAGATACTTAGAATCCAGATACAACATGGAGTATTGGCCAGAGAGGGCTTTTACGTCTGTTACACTAGAATTAAAATCCCTGTTTAGCTAACTGTGTACCTTTAAGCAAGTTACTATCTCCAACCTTCCTTTTGTTTTCCATAAAATAGAAATAATTACCACTTGTATAGTTTTTGAGTATTACAAATAATATATGTACCTGATGTTTGCAACTCCTATTATTGTTTTTAAAATAAAAAGAGCAGTACAAGTAGATTTTAGTAAAACAGTTTTTAAAAAAACAAAAAAAATGATAATTTCCTAATTAGCACTTCTATATTGCCAAGATATATATGTCTTCAGGCGTGAGGTATGCATAATATCTATTTGTAATATGTCTATGAGATTGAAAATATAGTTGCCCAAGTATGATGGCTTATCAAGAAAACGCATTTTGGTTAAGCCAAAATCATTTTGAAATGAGTAAAGATCAAATTTAAAATAGGAGACAGACATTCTTAACCAAAACTACAACAACAGAAAGACTGTTGAGTTTATAATGAGTCCTTGCTTTTAAATTGTTTTATAAATAATACATGGTATTGGGAATGAAGTCATTTTCCCCACAAAATTGTAAATAAAATCTTCCACTGAAAGTTAAATGGTAAAATTTAGACAAAATGAGTAGATGGGGAATGTACAAGTTAACGTAAGGCAAAGTAACTTTCAGGCAAAACTTTACTGGAAACATTAACGTATGTATACCAGTAGTACGTATTGATCGTTGGAATGGAGGAGAATGAAAGTGACAAACCAGTGAACTGCCTGACTGTTTCCATCAGGTTGACGCCTCTGTTGCAGAGATGGTCATCTCAGCTTATCACAGCCTGACATTACATACTTCAGTGATATGCTGATTTCCTCTTGACTCCAAGCTCATGAAATCATTGTTCCATGTAGCTCATCAACTACTCAAGACCACGAGACTGTATCATCAGCTTGACATGATACCACTGAAAACTAAAACAATTAACATCTGGTTTCCTACCTCAGTCTCTGTGAGCTTGATAGGGTGAGTCTGTTCCTAAGAAACAGCAGCATTTGATTTTGGACAGGTGAAGGCCAGCACCTGGTTCAAGGCTGAATCACCAAAGGAACATCTAACCCATTTTTATGTATTAGAAGTCATCCAGATCTTTCCATAGACACTTTTTAACATTGTGTCTTTCTTAATTTTTTTGAAAGTTCTGAGTCATATCAAATATTTTATTTTTTCCATAAAAATCTATAGTTTAAATTAGGTAACTTATAATAGTTCTCCAAACAAATATAAAACAATGTTTACTTTTAAGGGGTTCAAACTGCAGAATTAGCATCTGAGAGTATAAATGGCAAACATAAATAATCATAATCTATTTTTATAGTAGAATATAATAGCTAATGCAAATTAATACTCTATAGTTTAGGTACATGTTAAGTGTTAAGAGGGCCCCCAGTTAAGGAGCAATCAAAGCCAATTACGTAAGACTTTTCCAGATATAGAAGATGACAGTTTGGACCTGACATGTTCACATGATATACATTTTAGGAAGAAGATACACAAAAGAGATTATCAAATGGAGTATGCATAAGAATAGGTATTAGCTTTTCAATTGTGACTCATGAGGAATATTAGTTTCCTTTTGCTACTATAACAAATTATCACAGATTTAGCAGTTTACAACAACACAACACAAACTCAGCTCACAATTCTGTAGATCAGAGATCTGTTCCTCTATTTAGGATCTCAGAAGATGGAAATCAAGGTGGCTGCCTCCTGGGGTCTTACCCAGGTGCTCTTACAGAGAATCTATTGATACAGGTTTGTTGGCAGAGGTCACTTCCGTGTGTGTATAGGACCTAGTTCTTGTTTCCTTGCTGGCTGTTGGCTGAGGGTTATTCTTAGATGCCTCTTACCATTTTATAGCCGACAATGGAGGTTTGAATGCCTCACGTGCTTTTTATCTCTTTGACATCTTCTTTTGCCTCAACTGTCCTGCTATTACCTGGAGGAAGTTCTCTGTTAAGGACTCACGTAATCAGAGGAGGCCTACCTGGATAATTTAGGATAATTTCCCTGTTTGAGGAATTTGCCATTCCCTAGTATTTGCCATTCTCTACCTTATCCAGTGGTTCTCAACCTGTGGGTCATGACCCCTTTGTAACAATGAAAATATATCGTGGCATTAGGAATGTTGAGAACCCCTGCCTTATGCCATATAATGGAACATGTTTGTGGATTGCAGGAAATTAGGACATGGGTATCTTTGGGGAGCCATTATTCATTTCACCAAGGTTAAATGATTCTGATTACTGTGCTTTGGACCACACTTTTGAGCCATTCTAGTGCAGAGGCACGAAACTCAGGAACTAAGTTTCCATACATGGTAGAAAATATGTCCATTTGCTCTTCTTAAGTAGAAATTTAGAATTCTAGAGTATGAATTCAGAAGAAAGAGATCAGAGACTATGTGAAATGAACAAAAAAAGTGTAGACACTACATTAAGCAAAACAGTGATATTTCTCTCTTAAGTGCTTAGAGAATACAAATTTATTTAGGATCTATTTATTTTCACCTGCTTAAGAAAAGGCCTTTTACATGGTTCAATGTGTAGAAGTAATATTACTGTGGTCACGTTTGAATTTGACTCAGTCTGGAATTGTTTTAAAGGCTATTGGGATTGTCACTGTCCATAAGACTCTTAATAAGAGTTATATCCATTCAACAATATGATTTGGTTGAGTTAACTTTAAGTGATTTTTTTGTGATAATTTTATTTTTTTCATGATTCAGTACTATTTAAAATTTATTTTTTAATTTACATAAAATTCACTCTTTCAATGTGCAGTTATATCAATTTGGGAAATGCATAAAATAGTGAAAGTACATCAACAATCTTGATAAACCACTGTTCATTCTATCACACACAAACACACAAATCCTTCACCCTTCTCCTTTGCAATCTATTTTTATCCCTAGCCCTAACCCCTGGCAACTGTGTATGTGTTCTTTATCCCTATAGTTCTTCCTTTTCTGGAATGTCATATGAATGTAATTGCAGTAGAACCTCCACAGTTGCCCATCTCCCGACATTGACTACCTTCTTAAGTTCACCTACTTTTCATAGACCAGGCATACCCTACATGTGTGTATCAGTACAGCAGGGCTAGTTGATCATGTTGGCCACTTCCATATGTTGACCAGTTGGTTACAGTCCATTGGGTGGTCAAGTTACAGAGGTTCTGTTGTATATAGAACATGACCTTTTGATTTTGCTTTTTTCACTTAACCTAAGACATCTGAGATTCATCCATGTTGCCGCCTATAGTGATACTTCGTTCCCACCTGAAATTCATTCTAAATTCGAGTCTTATAATCTTTCATAAGTTACCCATAATGATTTCCTTTCATCAGATGCGTTGAGGTATTATTCTTGTTCTAATGCTAACATTCTGAGTTTTGTTTTTGGATTTTTTTTCTAATATATATGTGAGGCATACACAAAATTTATTTTGAGGAAAACATGGATTTATTAATATGTTTGAGCCACCTGTGATGCGGAAAGTCTACTTAGTGCAAATTTTTATTGTTAAAAATTAGGTGGACATTGCATTATTTTGAAGAATCAAATTTAGAGATATGGTTACATATGAAAAATCCACTGAATCCACTGCTATGGGTAAAAATGTTGCCACAGATAGTCCAAAAAACAGTTTACTTGGGTTTGATGCATTAAATATGAATTTTACTCCTGTGAGTTATGGTTATGCTCACACTAAAATTATTTTTAATTCCTTAATGTGTGGCAGCTGGTAGTTGGGCAGAGGCAGCTGAGAATGTTGGATGGCAAGATAAAAACCATTTTAAATTTTATGCTTCTACAGATACTCAGCAGAGTGGATAAGCCACATTCAGATAATTGAGATTTGACCCGATGTGAATTTGCTCTCGTTACAATTCGTGATTCCCAGCCCTAGAGTGCAAGTAAATAGCTACTGAGCAGGTAACTGGATGCTTAACCTTTTCTGTGTCTTTAATCAAAGCATCTCAGTCACAGCTCCATAGTTAAAAAATAAGCAGTTCCATAAGTCAGTCATGCAGCTGAAAGAATCATTAATCTTTAAATATGATATTGTTCATTCTGCACTCTGCTAGGGATTATATAGTGCTTTTCATGTATCGTACCTCAGAGTGTTTTACTAAGCAGTGAAGTATTCTGAAGATGTGTGATGAATATGAAACTCTTATAACTGCAGCCAAGGCTGATGCACTAAGAACTATTCGTTAAATCTGAAATCTGTCACTCACACGCGATGCTTGACATGCAGGAATCAGCAGAGAGCAAAACATTTTGTTTATTTTCCAACAAACATGAATAGAATTTTCCAAAGAGAAATATTTGCACAGAAGAATACATCCATGAATGGGCAATTCTTCAAAGATTTAAAGGGCAAGAGGTAGGATAGAACAATACAGGAAAAAGCTTAGGATGGTTACCTGCACTGACCAAGCAGGCCTGGGAGCTTCTGGTAGACACCAGGCAGGACAGCTGATAGGTTTTGGAATAGTACTGTTGAGATTGCTACGAACCTCATCAAAGAAACAGGAGGCGGTTCTCTGGTTGGCTTTCTTCACTATCTCAGATGACTGCTTGACTCTTCCACAGGCCTTTTAAAACAACTTCTTTTCTAAAGCTACAATGAATTAAGATTTACCTGTTTATGTTTTCTGTTTGTTCCTGCTGGTCTGTGGCTTCTGCACAACCAACACTATGCTTTACTCATCTGCACAGCCCAGAGCCCTGGGCAAGGCCCAGTGTGTGGATTACCCTGGATGAGGTGTGCAGCAGGGATGAAAGGTCAGCGTGTAAAGCTGGAAACCACAGCAGGACGGGAACATGGATGACAGAGATGTTCTCAGGGGGATGAAAGTCTCAGAAAATTGCTTCTTCTTCTTTAAATGGCAGCCTAATTAATGTTTTAAATTGTCTTAATTTTCTTGGTTGATGGGTGGTAGTCTCTGAAGTCTACAAAATAAATCTCTCCCTTTCTGTATTAGACTTCAGCAAGAGAAAAAGAACCAGTAGAGGACATGTCGTTTCAGAGATTTATTGCAAGGGATTGACTCAGGTGGTCCTAGAGCGTGGTCAGGCAAAGCTCAACTCTGTAGAGCAGGCTATGAAAGGGCAGTCAGAACTCTAGGCTTGGGCTGGGACGGCTGTACACAAGGGAGTAGCTTCCTTCTCAGGGAAACCTCAACTCTGCTATTTAGGCCTTTCAACGGATTTAATCAGAAAACCCAGATTATCTCAGATAATCTCCCTTACTTAAAAATTTACTAATCATGGATTTTCATTATATCTGCAGAATTCCTTTACAACACTTAGTTTAATATTTGACTGAATAATGGGGACTATGCCCCAGCCAAGCTGACACATCCAAAGAGCATCGCAGTCTCCCCTTCTCTCTCTCTCTCTCTCTCTAAAGTGATTAAATCAACTAAAACGTTACATTGACTGAATAGTCATACTCATCTTACTTACAAATTATCAAGTTCTTTAAATATCACCAGAATACAGTAGTGCCTTTTGAGTGAGGTAAGGGAGATAGTATTTTCCCATATTAAAAGTAAAAATCTATAGAAATGTAATTAGTTCTTTCTTAATGAGCTAATAAATTTAACACAGTTTTAATAAATGTTAGGTTATTGTTAAAGTACGAAAATAATACTAAAGTTCAGCAGGAGGAATAAATGCATGCAAAATATTATGGATTATGAATTTTAGTAAATGAGAGATAAGAGGAGAAAAGAAGGTGAGCTTAGTGAAAAAAGATCTAGAATTTATGTGCCTTTTGATTCAGTCAGCAATTAAAGATGCATTTTTTTAAAGAAGCAATCAAATATATATGAAAAGATTTGGCTGATATGAACAAACCTAAGTCATGAAGCAAAAGATACATGCCATAGTTTCAATGTGATAAGAAATATGTATATAGACATCCAGTTCTGTTTCACCTAGGATAATTGTGATCATGAGAAAACTTTCGATTCTCAATTTTTTTTAAAAATCCATGTTTCAATGATGAAATGAAGTGGATGTTGTTAAAATGTTTCTTATTTATACCTGTTATAAATTTTGGTGAGAGATGGAGACTTTACCTCCTTCATGTTTACATGGATGGAGCTGGAAAATATTCTTCTTAGCGAAGTATCTCAAGAATGGAAGAAAAAGTATCCAATGTACCCAACCCTATTATGAAACTAATTTATAGCTTTCATAGGAAAGCTATAACCCAACTTTAGCCCAAGAATATGGGGAAAGGGGAAAGGGAGGGGAGGGAGGATGAGTGGAGGGAGGGTGATTGGTGGGATCACGCCTATGGTTCATCCTATAAGGGTACATGTGAATCTCTCTAATTGTAGAATGTAAATGTCTTAACACAAGAACTAAGAAAAATCTCTCTAAATGTAGAATATAAATGTCTTAACATAATAACTAAGAAAATGATATAAAGGCTATGTTAACCAGTTAGATGAAAGTATTTCAAATTGTGTACAGAAACAACACACTGTACCCAATGATAGTATTAATGTATACAGCTATGATTTAATAAAAAATAAATAAAAAGAAAAAAAAAGAAAAATGAATCTGGTAAAATTTTAATAAGAAAAATGAATTTCGCATAGCTAGTAATGTTTTCCTGGGGGAAACATTCAGCAGACTCAGCCTTTGTTTAATATTAGTGGCTTTTTCTTTTCTTAAAATCAACAACATTAACTATAGTAGAACCCCCTCACTTTTATACTATTAGACCACACAGACCTATTTTCAGTCTTTTTTTTTTTTTTTTGAGACTGAGCCTCAAGCTGTTTCCCTGGGTAGAGTGCTGTGGCATCATAGCTCACAGCAACCTCCAACTCCTGGGCTCAAGCAAGTCTCCTGCCTCAGCCTCTCAAGTAGCTGGGACCACAGGCACCCACCACTATGCCCAGCTATTTTTTGGTTGCAGCCGTCATTGTTGTTTGGCGGCCTGGGCTGGATTCAAACCCACCACCTTAGGTGTATGTGGCTGGCGCCTTAGCCACCTGAGCCACAGGCACTGAGCCTATTCTCAGTCTTAATACAAGTGATACTCACTAAGTAACTGATTATGTTAAATACAAATCATAGTTAAGTAGCCGTGTATTGACAAATATCTGATAAGGCCTACACTCAGATTTTAACTATAGTTATCTCAGGGTTGGAGTGATTTTATTTCACTTATATTCATTTTCTAAGTTGTCAAGGATAAGTATTGGTTTCCTTTGCACAGAGAAATATTAATTATGAAAGACATATATGAAATTAATGAAAAAGCTTTTGCTTTTCAGATATTAAATATATACTAAAGCACTGATAACTAAAACTGTGACTGCACAAATAGATATAAACATCAGCATAACAGTATGCTACATATAAAGTCAAGTATTAATATACAATAAATGGTATTTCGTGTCACTGGAAAAAGGAAGAGGCTTTATAAACATTTTATTGAAACAACTGAATAGCCACTTTTAGTGAAATAAAGTTAGGTGTCTCTCTACCTTTTCATACCATAGCCAAAAGAAAATTTGACAAATGGAAACCTTTATTGGAAAGGATTAAGATGTCTCAAGTGGTAGAAGACAAGCCTCATGACTATAATACTGGAGGGGAAATGTCCTTCTTAAATTAACATCAAAAACTAAAAAGAAAAATTTGCTTTAGTACTGACTAGCAGAAAAATAAACTTACATGTAATGTAATAAACAATTTCAAGTTTAACCACAGTTAAAAGAAAAAACATTTTAGCTCATTAACAGATAAAGCATTATGACTTAATTTAAAAATTTAAACAGTAGAAAATGAATCAGCAATAAACAAGTTATGAAAAAACAAATAACTAATAAAAATGTACTTAGTTGTTTAGCCTGACAGAAAATTAAACAAGTATATGAATGAAACAATGACAGAAAAGTTTTGCCTGTTACATTGGCAAAAAAGACATGTGATGTCTACTCTCAGTCTATGCCTTTGTCTCTCTAGCATGAATATCACTTCATGGAAGTGAAGTGAAATAGAAATTCTCCTCTACTTCTGGCCTGAGGTTAATTAGTATACACTATTTATATAGACAGTTTGGTTATGCTCATCAAAGGCTTAGGATTTTCCATTGTGTTTGACCACGTAGTTCTACTTCTGGGGTTTATTCTAAAATACTTGTCATAAAGGAGCACAAGTAGACGTAAAATAAAAAATTAGTAACAACCTTAACTTGTAACCAAAGGATTAAATAACTTTTGTGGTATAAGCATATGGAGTAATATGCAACCATTCAAAATGACATTTTAGAAGAAAGGACCATTACAAGTGGTATTGCACTCTCTCTTATAAAAAATATTGACACACATGAACACAAAGATAAAAGTCTAGAAGGGTTCATTGACAGTTATTTTCAGAGGTTAACTCATCATCTTTGCTTTGCTTAAAGATATTTTCTAAGTTCTCTAAAATGACCATTTATTAGTTTTGATAAGAACTTTTAGAATTACTGAAAATGATAAATTTCAGTGGAATTTTATATTATGGTCTCTAAAGATAAGAGTGAAATTCATAGGTAAATCTAAGACCTTCAAGAATTCCCGTTGGCAGACTTTTTCACTTTATTTTATTTTGTTATACTTTAGGACTTTATATTTTAGTCAATGTTTTTATTCTTTTGGATAATAAATAACATAGTATTTTGCTCTCATCTGAGATTGAACATGAAATTAAAACCATTTTGCATAGAACTGTACTAGCTTAAACTTTTAAACAACTGAAATTATGGAAAGGAAACTTGCATTTGAATTTCCTTCCTGTTCACAGTATCACTGAAGATGTCCAACCACTCTCCCTTCATCGGCGTGTCTCACCTGCCAACCCTGCAGGCTCAGAGAAAGGGCTCTTCAAAAAAATATTTTTTTCCTTACATTCTTCGCTGAAATGGGAAAATAAATGATTGTTTCGAAGCCAGCAGCTTTGCACGTTGCTGGCTTTGTTCACAACATTGTGCATCAGTTGTAGGGGCAGAGCCTAAGTTTATGGGTTCATTTACTTTATGGTCTCAAACAGACGGAAGCCTGGCTGTTAGACAGATGTTTGAGGAATCTTAATTATAGTGTATGTCATCTACGCCACGCAGGTGTTCTCTGATTGACATTCTTGATGGGATTTGGAACAATACATAGAAATTAATTGTTGAAATTTAGGGAGGAACGAAAGTCGGCACCCAGCTTCAAGTAAGGGTATCGTGAAGTAGCTTCACAAGCTTCTCGGCATCTGAAGTTTTCTTCTCATCCTGCTCTGACCAGCACGCCCCCTGCCAATGACAGCAAACATAGTAAGAGCTAACATTAATGTGGCTTATTGTGGGTCAGGCTGATGTGTTCGATGCTTTATGTGTTGTATTCCGCAGGACTGTGCCTTTGACTGTAAATGACAGGAAAGTCAAAATAACAATAAATTAAATACAGCTCTCCCTCATGTCAGGGAGCAGGACACGGGTGGCAGGGCTCCTCCTAGGTCATCAGGAACATGAACGGGCTCCTCAGCTTGTGCTTCTCCATCATTTTCAGTACCGTCCTCCTAACTCATGGCCCAAGGAAGCTACTTAAGATGCAGCTACTACAGCTGCGTCCCAACATTCGAGCCAGTAGGGAAGGAGAAAGAAAGCAGAGAGGAAGGTTGCACACCAGCTGTTTTTAGCGAGTTCTCCTGAAGTGGTTATAGAATATTTCTGCTTATGTGGGTAGATGCCCAATGGCTTGGAAAATGCAGTACATCTAAGTATGGATTGCAGCATCCCTGCAACTAGTTTAAAATTGAGAATGTTTTCCTAAGTGATTTGTGGTGCAGCTAGCTCTTACATACAATAATTCTCTGGGCCCTGACAACCTCCCTTTAAGTAAATATAGCTCATCTCTCTGCTTGTGTGGCTCTCAGATCTACTACCCTTGAGATTCTATCTCTGTCTTGTGGGGGGAAGAATACCTTGGATCCCCATTTGCTCCTCCTTATCACTCATGATGAGGTTCTCTCTGTGGGTGTCAGGCCTCTTTGATGCTCTGACATGCTGGCTCTTGGGTCCTCTGATTTTATTTTATTTTTTTACGGTTTAAGAGTTAATTCTTTATTTTTTTAAGGAAATTTATTTCAGTTTAATTTGAGGGTACAAACAACCAGGTCGAAATATTTGATTTTGTTAGGTAGAATCCCTCTTGTGGTTATGTCCCATATACCAAAGGTGTGCCAAACACCCCACCCCATGTGCATTCACTGAGAGCACCTCAACTCTCTCCCTTCCCCTCTCCCTTCCTCTTACCCCTCCCTCCAACTTGAATTGAAATAAGTTTTCACCTATATGGACATACATCATACTGTCTACTGGCTTCATATTATTGAGCATGTTGGATATTTGCTTTTCCATTCTTGTGACACTTTACCAAGGAGAATGTGTTTCAGCTCCATTCAGGATATTACAAAAGATGTGAAGACACCATCTTCTTTATGGCTAAATAGTATTCCATGATGTGTGTGTATCACAATTTGTTAATCCATTCCTGAGTTAATGGGCATTTATGTTGTTTCCACATCTTGGCAATTGTAAATTGTGCAGTGATAAACAATCTAGTGCAAATGTCCATATGATAAAAAGATTTTTTTTTTCTTCTGGTAGATGTCTAGTAGTGGAATTGTGGGGTCAAATGAGAGATCTTTGAGGATTCTCTGTACTTCTTTCCAAAGTGGCTACCTTAGTTTGCAGTCCCACCAACAGTGTAAGAGTGTTCCCTTCTCTCCACATCTGTATGAGCATCTTCAAAAAACATGTAATCCCTAGGAATATAACTAAGGAGGTGAAGGACCTCTACAAAGGTGAAGCATCTTCAAAAAACATGTAATACCTAGGAATATAACTAAGGAGGTGAAGTACCTCTACAAAGAATATTATGAAACCATAAGAAAAGAAATAGCTGAAGATATTAACAAATGGAAGAATATAACCAGGCTCATGGATGGGAAGAAT
The DNA here is from genome assembly GCF_000181295.1 of Otolemur garnettii. Classification (NCBI taxonomy): domain Eukaryota; kingdom Metazoa; phylum Chordata; class Mammalia; order Primates; family Galagidae; genus Otolemur; species Otolemur garnettii. The sequence goes on along the minus strand of NW_003852400.1, from coordinate 7,661,575 downwards.
CAACATTACCAAAATGTCTATACTTTCCAGAGCAATCTACAGATGCAATCACCATTAAAATACCAATATCATATTTTCAATATTTGGAAAAAATAATTCTTCCCTTCATATGGAATCAGAAAAAAAGAAAAAACAAACTCATATAGCCAAGGCAATTCCTAGAATAAAAATAAAGCTGGGGGCATCATCCTACTATACTTTAGACTATATTGCAAGTGCATAGTGATAAAAACAGCAAGATATTGGCACAAAAATAGAGACATAGACATTTTGAACAGAATAGGAACCCATGAGATGAAACTAACATTTTACAGCCACTTGATCTTTGATAAACCAAACAAGAGCACACACTGTTGAAAAGAATCTCTATTCAATAAATAGTGTTGGGAGAACTGGATATCCACATGTAAAAGACTGAAACACAACCTGCTCACAAAAATTGATTCAAGATAGTTTAGATTTGAATCTAAGAGTTCTCTTGGAGATGAAAATCCTCCAAGAAAGTGTCAGAAAAACACCTGAAGATGTCGGCCCTGGGAAAAGATTTTATGTAAAAGACTTTGCAGCAGTTGCAACAACAACAAAAATAAATAAATGGGGCTTAATGAAACTGAAAAGCTTTGTATAGCTAAGGAGACAACAACCAAAACAAGCAGACAACCTTCAGAATGAGTCCTCTAGTTTTAAACTACTTTCTTCCTCTCTCTTGATTGCCAGTCCTAATTCTGTAGCTTTATGGTATTTCTCATTCTCACCCATTCCTGTGTATCCCAGAGAGGCTTCATTATAGCATTAGTCTATTAATTTAGTAACAGTAATGCTAATTATGACATTACTTTTAGTTAGCAATCTCTATTTTGTCATAAAGAATTACCTGAAAGATAAATATGCCAATTTCCCCTTTTCACTGAGTTGTGACTTTAGGCAAGGTATTAGTTATCTCTGTGTCTCAATTTCCTCTTCCATATAGTAGATACAAATATAATAATTACCTCATAAGGACTCTGTGAGGATTCACTGAGTTAGTCCACATAAAACGGTAACTGGCATATTGTCAGCTTCCAGTGAGGATTAGCTAATTATAAGTGTACTTATTATAATAATACTTATTTTTAACTCACATTTTTATGTTTTAGTTACTTTGTCCTTTTTTTGGCTTTTATTTAATGATTATCCAGCAAAAAAAAAAAAATTTACTATCTTGGGCAGGCTATTGCGTAACCTGTGATCTTTGATGTTCCTACTATATTTGCTTTGAGGAGTCACAAATTACACTGATTCAAGATGGAGAACTTAATAAAGATGGGTATCTGACTGTTCATAGGCTAGCTATAGCCATCTCTCTTTCTTTCCTTGAGTCTTCTTCCTCAAGACACAATATTTAAGTCAGGCCAATTAATAACCCTACAATAACCATAAAGTGTTCAAGTGAAATGAAGAGTCACATCTCTCTTACTTTGTCAAAAGCTAGAAATGAGTTAAGCTTAGTGAGGAAGGAATTTTGAAAGCTTAGATAGGTTAAAAGGTGAGCTTCTTGTACCAAGTGGTTAATGAAGTTGTGAATGCAAAGGACAAGTTCTTGATGGAAATTAAAAGTGCTGCTCTAGTGAATGTACAAATAATAAAGCAAAACAGCCTCATAGCTGATATGGAAAATATTTGAGCAGTTTGGACGAATGCTCAAACCAGTGGCAACATCCCATAAACCAGTGGCTCTCAACCTTCCTAAAGCTGTGGCCCTTTAATACAGTTCCTGTGGGTCACGACCCACAAGTTGAGAACCTCTGTGCATAAACCAAAGCCTAGAGCATGAGCAAGAGCATGGCCCTAATTGTCAATGTTACAAAGGCTGACAGAGGTGAGGAAGCGGCAGAAGAAAAGCTGGAAGCTAGACGAAGCCACTCTTTGAGGTTTAAGGAGAGAAGCGGTCTCTAAAACAAGGTGCTGATGGAGACTTTGCCACCACTTACGTGAGGATACAAACATAAGTGGTGGCAAAAGATGTGGAAGATCTAAGATCACTGACGAAGGTACCTACACTAAAAAATCAGATTTTCAAGGTAGACAAAACGACTTTCTGTTAAAAGTAGATGCTGAGCAGGACTTTTATAGATAGAAGTCAATGCCTGGCCACAGAGCTTCAAAGGACAGGCTGATTCTCTTGTTAGGGGTAGATGCAGCTGGTAACTTAAGTTAAAGCCATGCTCATTTACAATTCTGAAAATTCTGAAAATCCTAAAGCTCTTAAGAATAATCATGCTAAATCTGCACTCCATACGGGAACAACAAAGCCTGGATGACAGCACATCTGTTAATAGCATGTTTATAGCATGGTTACTGAATATTTGAAGCCCACTATTGAGTTGTACTGCTCAGAAAAGAAAACAGTTCCTTCAAAACATTATTGCTCATTGATAATACGGTTGGCCACCCAAGAGCTCTGATGGAGATGTGTAAGGAGATTAATGTTGTTCTCATGCTTGCTACCCCAACAACTGTTCTATAGCCAATAGATAAAGGAGTCATTTTCACTTTCAAGTTCTATTATATATGAAAAACATTTATTGCTTCAATAGGTTGTTGTTCCTCTGATAGATCTAGGCAATGCATATTGGCAACCTTCTGGAAAGGATTCACCATTCTAGATGCTATTTAAGGACATTAGTGATTTATGCAAGAAGGTGAAAATATCAACTTTAACAGGAAATTGGAAGAAGTCAATTCCAGCCCTCATGGATGACTTTGAGGGGCTTAAGACTTCAGTGGAGGAAGTAGCTGCAGATGGCACGGAAAGAGCAGGAGAACTGGAGTTAGACGTCAAGCCTTATGATGTGACTGCATTGCTGCAGTCTCAAGGTAGAACTTGAGTGGATGAAGATTTGCTTCTTATGGATGAGCAAACAAAGTGGTTTCTTGAAATAGAATTTACTCCTGGTGAAGATGCTGTAAACATGATTGAGATGACACCAAAGATTTGGAATATTACGTAAACTGAGTTGATAAAAACAGTGGCAGGATTTGAAAGGATTGACTCCAATTTGTAAAGAAGTTCATTTGTGGGTAAAATACTATCAGATAAAAGCACATGCTACAGAGAAATATTTCATGTAAAAAAAGAGTCAATCAGTATGGCCAGTTTTATTTTCTTCTTATTTTAAGAAATTGCCACAGCCATCCTGACCTTTAGCAACCACTGCCCTCATCAGTCATCAACCGTCAACATCAAGGCCAGACCCTTCCCCAGCAAAAAGATGATTCACTGAGGTTCAGATGATTTTTAGCATTTTTTAGCAATAAATTATTTTCTAATTAAGATATATGCATTATTTTTTAGGCATAATGCTATAGGCACACTTAATAAATTGTGGTATAGTGTAGACATAACTTGTATATCCAGCTAGAAAACAAAAATTTGGTGACACACTTCATTGCAGTATTCCTTTTATTACACTATTTACTTTATTATGGTGGTCTGTCAGTGAACTTGTAGAATCTCTGAAATTTCCCTGTATATGTGTGTGTATATTTATAATATATAGTATATATATTATATTATGTAATATATAGTATATATTATACATATAATACATAAGTATACATATATTGAGATAGATAAACAGATATAGATATATATATAGATACACATATACTAAAAAATACCACTATCTATTTTGAGCTCTGGATCAAATCCTTCTTTCTGTTGGATGCTTCTGACATTGTGCCTCAGGGAATTAAATAGCTATTTTGAGCCCAGGACTCAGGACTCAGGTTGTCAGAGCTGTGCTTCTCCAATCGTGACTCATACTCCTTTGTCACAGTGTCCTGATTATCAGGCCTTTATAAATCACGATTGTCTCAGAACAAGCCATTGAGGAAACCAGGCCTTGGTGGCTTCCTTTTTAGTATCTTAGGTTTGGCCTCCAAATTTTCAGTGAATTTTTTATAATCTCTGTTTGAAAGGACATAATAATCTTTTTGCCAGTCATGAGTTTTATGTCATCATAAGCTGAACATAAATTTTTTTCTACATAGCTTGAAGTCAACCGTGAAAATTTTGGTTTTAGTGTAAGCAAATTGTGGGTCATACTTGCTATAGATAACTACAGAAAGAGAAAGAAATGTTACGGTTAGAAAATGGAGAACAGGAGAGTAGTTGAAAACATTAGGAGTTGATGACCCTCATAGGGGTCTCTTTTCAGACCTCTAGCCTGAAAAGTGATTAAGATAAAGACAGGCATAATATGTAGATATGCCTTTGGAATCAGACATTATCAACTTGGGAGTTAAATTCAGGAATGGACTGAATGTATACAAAAGAGAATGTTTCCCAAACAGAAAATAATTCCAAACTAATAATTGTTTACTATCTGTAACAAGGTAAATTCTGTCTATAAACATCTAGTTAAAACTAGAGAGATTGGGAAAATCCTGAAAAGCTTTGAAGAAATAATTGCACATGGAGGTTAATGCCTCTAAATTCATAATTACTCATTTAACTTGTATAAATATATTTGTGTATCTTTTTTGTTGTTACTTCTATTGATTTATTTGGGAGAAAAAATGAAAATTAATCATTTTTATAGATTTGTTTGGCCTTTTAAATCTGTTTTCCCCATGGGCATTTAAATTTCCTAGTGTCAAAAATCATAGGATTCTTTAAGGACTTTATCCTTGGAACTGACGGAAGATATAGTACATCTATGTCACATGTTCTGGAAATGAGCATGTCTTAGGAACCTCAGAGGGTGTGTCAATTAGCAAATCAGTCAAACAAAGTCCTATTGTATCTAAACTTTCATCATTTGGCTGAAATAAACATTTTTACTTACAGTATGAAATTTACTGCTTAGCTGAATCATAATAGTTTAAAATCCACCTGTTTCTTTTTCTTTCTTATTACTGAGAGATATACCATATATTTTAATGAAAAAAGGGACTTGTGAAAAATCCAGTAAAACCTCATTCATCATAGTGCATCGTGAGTGTATTTCTTTTTTCTTCTGGTTAGCGCACCGCATAGTGTACATCAAAGACTATTATGGAAATAAAATTTAATGCAATAGTTTACAACAGGATCAGCAAACTATGGCCCATGAGTCACATCTGGCCTGCTGCTTGTTTTCCTTGAGCCCATGAGCTAACTGTGGTTTTTATATTTTTCGATGTTTGAATTTTTTCAAAAGAAGAATGACATTTCATGATGTAGAAATTATACAGCACTCAAACTTCAGTGTTCATGAATAAGTTTTATTGAAACACAGCCGTGCCCATTCATCTGTGTATTGTCCATGGCTGCAATACTGGTGAAGTCCAGCCAGTCCAACAGAGCCCATAGGGCTCTTAAAATCTGAAGTTCCTACTATCTAGCCATTGGCAGAAAAATTTTGCCCACCTCTGGTGTAACGATTCTAAAATGATGCATTTTCTTAAAGAAAGAGATATAAAATAATATTTAAAACATAATATCCTACTACTAATTACAATATATTAAATCTAAACTTTTTGAAGGCTATTTCCTGCTAATACAACTGTTTATGATAAATTAATTCCCTATTATGCTTTACCAACAGCATAACCACTCTCTATTATCCAGTTCGTTTGGCCTCCGATATAGGCAGCAATAGTTAAAATCTTTGCCAGCACAAACATTTTATTTTGGATGAATTGTGGTTCTATGAACATATTTCTCTGAAAGAAGTATGGGGTTTGGTGAGACATTTCATTGGCTATTGAAATGTGAGGTTTCTTTTGTGGGAGATTGCTTTCTCCTTTTTGTCGGTGAGGTCCAAGGGCAACAAGATTTGGAGGAGTTATTTTCAGTGAGGAGGAACTTGAGAGACAATATAATCAATACAGAAATCTTGAGAACTTCTGAGAGCCAAGGACAAACGTTAGCAAATGTAGTCCGTTGTGAATAAACACCGAAGAAGAGAGTCCAGAAGAAGAAGATAATAAGAGGGAATATCTGCTGAACTTCAGGGTGGTGAAAAAGGAAGATTTAAGAGTTTCATAAGGGAAAAGGGCTTTTAAATCTTAATGCCAAAGTCGGACTGCAGTGAAAAAGATAAACTAGGTGCTGAGCCGCACACTATTGTGGGAACAGTGTGTGATAAATCAAGGAAGTGACCACAGTAGGCTGAGGGTGGCAGTTCCCTCCGTGTTTAATACAGTCTCAGAATTCACCTTCAATAAGATTTTGATGTGGTCAAGATCCTACGGATATAACTTACTACGTAGGTTTAGGTTCTTTCTCAAATAAAGAAGAAAGTTTTTATTTCTATGACAGGCGGCTTAGAAACCTAAGAATGACATTGTTATCTATTAGCTGTAATTTCCTTTCTAACCACAATTGATTTTAAATTTAGGTTGCATGTACTTGATTTAATTTATTCCCCTATGTCTCATGAGCTAGTAAGAATAGCAGATTTGCTATTCTCATGTCGAGGAAAGTGTTAAGAAAATTTTATAAGGAAGTCAGTTAATATTCTGTACAATGTGTCATCATTCAAGGGATAATTACATTGTAAACAATAATAACTATATGACAGCCTTTAGTATCCATCTCTCCCTAAATGGTCTAAGAAAAGTGTCACTGCTTGTTATTTCCAGTTGCAAATTATGGTGGAATACATTATGGAAAGCATCTTTTGTTAAATAAAACAAAGTACTGGAGAAACAAAAGAAAAGAAATCCAAGTAAATAATAGGTAAGCAAAAAGTTACCTGTTCTTTTTTTTTTTTCCCACGGTTTTTGGTAGAGGATGTTTGAACCCGCCACCTCCAGCATATGGGGCCGGCACCTTGCCCCTTTGAGCCACAGGCATCGCCCAAGGTACCTATTATTAATAACAAAAATTATTTATTACCTATGCAATTAGGTAACCAATTATTCCTTTTGTATAATTGAAAAAATCTTGAATCAGAGTGAACTTGAAAAAAAATCATCTATAAATTCAAATTGCTATAACTAGTAATAAATGAATATAGTATTTTTGTTTTTTTAGACAAAATCTCACTCTGTCACCATTAGTAGAGTACCCTGGTGTCATAGCACATGGCAGCCTTAAACTCTTGGGCTCAAATGATTCTCTGTGTCAGCCACCTGAGTAGCTTGGACCTTAGGTGGCTGTCACAATGCCTGGCTATTTTTCTGGGCCTGATTTTGCTCTTGCTCAAGCTTTTCTCAAATACCTGAGGTCAAGCAATCCACTCACCTCAGCCTCCCAGAGTGCTAGGACTACAAGCATAAGCCATTCTGCCTGACCTAAATTGCTTACGGCAATTTCAGGAATATCTATTTGGGAAAAATGGCTGAATTTCAGAAAGAACAGTGAGCTTTGTGACATTTTAACATTCCCTAATCCCTCCCATATCTCTCTTCCCAGATCTGTAGGGTTTTGGTACTTGAAAATTATCACATTCTCAACTACAGTAGCATGAAAACCAGCATCTTAACATTCATGGGAGAGGACAAAATAGATTTGAAGCTTCCCAAAAACTTTATCCTCAGATAGTTGTCATTATTTGACATATATGGAGATCCTGAAAATCTCTATTGTCAGGGCTTTTGTGAATTTATCCAAATTCAGAGCTCACTTTGTCTAATTTTTAGGGATATTTGTAGAAAAATAACTTTATTTTTTATTTTATTTTATGCTTCTATGTCTATGTTTATTATATTTCAAAAAGTTAAAGGGGTATAAGTTTTTTAGTTCATATGCATCATTTTTTTAATGTTTGAATCCTGGTTATGCGTGTGCCTATCACCCCAATAGTGTTCTTAGTACCCATTAGGTTGTGTAATTCCTCTCCCCTCCCTCCCTTCCCCCTAGTTGCTTTCCACTGAGTTTTCCTAGTTACTTCCCTCTGTGCACAGGCGTGCTTATCAGTTAGTTCCAGTTTAATAGTGAGACCATGTGGTATTTGTTTTTCAATTCTTGAGATATGTCACTTAGGAGAATAGTTTCCAATTCCATCCAGATTGTTGCAAGAAGTATGAAAATATCTTTTTTTTTCTTTTTTTGGGGGGGGGCTGGGGCTAGTTTTGAACCCACCACCTCCAGTATATGGGGCCGGCACCCTACTCCTTTGAGCCACAGGCACCGCCCCCAAAATATCTTTTTTTATGGCTGAATAGTCCTCCATGATGTACATGTACCTCATTTTACTAATCTACTCATGAATTGATGGGTTCTTGTGTTGATTCCACATCTCTAAAATTGTGAATCATGTTGCAATAAGCATTCAAGTGGAGGGTTTTTTTTGATTTTTTTTTTTTTTTTTTTATAAAAGGACTTATTTTCTTTGGGGTTAATACTCAGCAGTGGATCTCTACATTGGGTCTACTTTTAGTTCTTAGAGAAATCTCCATCTTGTTTTCCACAGAGGTTGTACTAATTTCTAGTCCCACTAGCAATGTACAAGCATTCCTTTCTATTTGCATCAATGCCAGCATCTATTATTTTGGAATTTTTAATAAATGCCATTCTAACTGGGGTAAGCTGATGTCTCACTGTGGTTTTGATTAGCATTTTCCTATGAAAACCTAATATTATTAAGAAGACAATATTCACCCCCAAAGTAATCTGCAGTCAGTGCACTAATTATCAAAATATCAATAGCTTTTTATGCAGAAATAAAAACACTGATCCTAAGATGCATGTGGAATCTCAAAGCCAAAACAATCTTGGAAAAATAAGAAGAAAGTAGCACAGGTTATAGATCCTATCTATCAGAACTTACCTCAATGCTACAGTAATTAAAATAGTGTGGCAAGGGCATGAGGACAGACATATGGACCAAGCAAATACAGTTTGGTGTCTAGAAATAAATGAATATATTTATAGTCAATTGATTTTTGATAAGGGGGCCAATACAATTCAATGGGGAAGGAATAGTCCCCTCAACAAATGGTACTAGGACAACTGGATATCCACATGCCAGAAAATTAAGTTGTATCTCTTCTTCCAGCCTTATAAGAAAGTTATTATAAACCTATAGAGAGGAGCTAAAACTATAAGACTCTTAGGTGAAAGCATGGATATAAATCTTCATGACCTTGGTAGGTGATGGTTTCTTCGATACAACACTGAAAGCATAAATGACCAAAGAAAAGATGCAGAAACTGGATTTTGTCATAATTAAAACTTCTGTGAATTAAAGAATACAGTCAAGTAGGTGACAAGATAACCCACGTAATGGAAGAAAATATTTGAAATCACGTATCTGATAATGGACTTGCATCTAGAATGTATAAAGAACAGCTACACCTCAACAAAGAAAGATATGTAATCCTAACAAATGATCAAAAATTTAGATAGTCGTTTCTCCAAACATATATAAATAACCAATAGTCATAAGAAATGATGCTCAACTTCATAAGTTATCAGGGAAATGCAGATCAAAATCACAATGAGATGGCACTTCACACTAACTAGGAAGGTTCTCGAAAAAATGGAAAAGAACAAGTGCCAGAAAGGACTAGACTAACTGAAAATCTCTTACATTCCTGGTACAATTGTAAAATGGTGCAACCACCACTTTGTAAGATAGTTGAACAGTTGCTCATAATTTAAACATAGGGTTATGCTATGACCGAGTAATCCACTTCTAGATACACATGAATATCTAAAAGAAATAAAAATATATGTTTGCAGAAAAACTGGTACGTAAATGTCATTAGCAACATTATTCATAATAGCAAGGTAGAAGCAACTCGTGTGTATTGACTGATGAATGGATAAACAAAATGTGCTATCTCTGTTAGGTAAGGAAAAGAAGTCTAATACTGACAGATGCTACTTAGAAGCATGAACCTTGAGAAGACCATGCTCAGTGCAAGGCATGAGATACAAAAGGCCACATCTTGTATGATTCCATGTAATGAAATGTACAGAACAGGCAAATCCATAAAGACAGAAGTAGATTAGTAGTGGCCAGGGGTTGATAGGAGAGGAGATTGAGAATTGGCTGCTAATAAGGAATGGGTTTCTTTTGGAGAGAATGAAAATATTTGGGGATTAGCGGTTGGTGATGATTTTAAAAACGTTTTCAGTATCCTACATGCCATTGAATTATGCATGTTAAAAAAGTGAATTTTATGGTATTTATTATGTCACAAGAGACTGTTATTAAAACAACAATGTAAACATTGTCAATGTCACAATCACCCAGATTGTGGATACAAACCCAAAGCCCACTGTATACAAAAGAGGCTTTCACAGCTATGAGGAAGGCTTAATAAACATCATGCTGTCACTGCACCAAGTTATTTTATATTCTGAGGTTGGATGTCACCAATAATAATATTGTATTTCAAAAAATCTCGAGTACTGTCAGTAACAAAATAATGTGTACACTGAAAAAGAAAGCAGAATAGTTTCAGAGAGAAAAGCAACAGATCTCAATACTGTACAGGGCAGTAGCCATGTACCTGTGGCCTGTGTTGTTTATTGATCTGAAACCTTTAAAGAATTAAGACTCACAGTGAAAATATTATTACATTTGAGGCATCAAAGTTAATTTCGGTTTCAGTGTTTTGAAGTGGCTTTTATGAAGTCTTTCTACCTGAAAGTTTCACTTTTCCTGTCATTCCCCAATGGAGTCCCATATGGAGAAAGCTCTGATGCGAACTACAGAATATTATCCCCTCTTCATGTGAGGGGCAGGCATAGCAGGAATGGATGAAACAGCATCTTCAAACATTTTATTTTCAGTCTATTTGTTTATTAAACTCTAGCTTCTTTATTTTTTAAGGGAAGCACCCAAATTATTGACTTGGACTGAAGTGGTAAGACGTGGAGAAAAGTCAGCAGAATTGAGTGATTTGGGAGAAAATTGAAAGGGTGTTTAAGGGATTAGATATTCAGCATGAAGGAAAAGTAGTTGTAAAAGAAGGCTGTCTGTGCTTTGTGCCCGCCTTAAGTAATGTTGGTGTTTTACACTAGATTTGTCAACTCCTTACCCTCCTCTCCCATTAGAATATAAGATCTTTGAAGGTGGGTGCACTCTTATCTTTTGGTTTTTTCAGTAAATGATAACTATGTACATTAATGCAATTCTTGGGTACAGTGTGGTGTTTTCATATACAATTTGCAATACTTTCATCAAACTGGTTAACACAGCCTTCATGTCATTTTCCTAGTTATTGTGTTAAGACGTTCATATTCTACTCTTAGAAAGATTCGCTTGTACCCTTGTAAGATAAACCATAGAGGTAAACCAGTCACCCTCCCTCCACCCATTCCCTCCTCTCCTTGCCCTCCCCCCTGCCCATATTCTTAAGCTGTTATTAGGTTATAGATTTCATGTGAAAGCTATAAATTAATTTCATAATAGGAATGTGTACATTGGATATGTTTTTTCCCATTCCTGTGGCACTTTGCTCAGAAGAACACTTTCCAGCTCCATCCATGTGAACATGAAGGACGTAAAGTCTCCATCTTTTTTATGGCTGCATAGTATCCCATGGTGTACATATACCACTGTTTATTCCATTCATGGATCAATGGGCACTTGGGCTTCTTCCATGACCTGGCAATTATGAATTGGGCTGCAATAAACATTCTGATACAAATATCTTTGTTGTAATGCAATTTTTGGTCATCTGGGAATATACCTAATAAAGGAATTGCAGGGTCAAAAGGCAGGTCTATTTTTAGTTCTCTAAGTGTTCTCCAGATGTCTTTCCAAAAGGAACATATTAGTTTACATTCCCACCAGCAGTGTAGAAGTGTTCCCTTTTCTCCACATCCACGCCAGCATCTCTGGTTTTGAAATTTTGTGATATGGACTAATCTTACTGGAGTTAGGTGATATCTCAAAGTAGTTTTGATTTGCATTTCTCTGATAATTAAGGATGGAGAGCATTTTTTCATATATCTGTAGGCCATGTGCTGATCTTCTTTGGAGAAATTTCTCTTCAAGTCCCTTGCCCACCCTGAGATGGGATCACTTGCTTTTTTCTTGCTAATATGTTTGAGTTCTCTATGGATTCTGGTTATTAAACCTTTGTCAGAGACATAACCTGCAAAAATCTTCTCCCATTCTGAGGGCTGTTGGCTTGCCTTACTTACTGTGTTCTTGGCTATACAGAAGCTAACGAGGTCTGATCCAGCTTCTGCCATTCTGCTGCGCCCCAGTCACCCCAGTGCCGAAGGACTCTTATCTTTTTCATGTACCAAGGCATGTTGCACACAGAAGGTATTCTATACATATTTGAGGATGTATTAGTTTAAACTAAAGTAAAAAAGAAGCCTTTCAGGAAACTATCAAAAACATTTTTCTTCACCACCAATAATTTGGGTGCTTCTAGTAGATATTATTATAGGTCCCAATAGGGCTGGCTGATTGTTTATTTTACCTGGTTGTTAACCAGCGCCTGATCCAGCAGTTGGATGCACAGAGTATCATAATTTACTGACCCTTGTACAAAGACACAGGGAGCAGCTCAGCACACTTTGACTATGTTTAGGTTTATTGCTCCCCAGAGAAACATTTTGTCATTGAGTGTACATTTTGCACTGTCTAAAAATGAATTTCATTAATATTGAGTCTATTTACGATACTAGTATAAATCTGGAATTTATAAAAGCCATTAATTCAGCATATGCATCTAAACAGATGCTGCATATAATAAAAATGAACATTAAGGAAGGGTCACTGTGCACATTTGTAGTGATCAAATAGGTTAAGTAATTTTGAGAAAAATAGCAGAATGTCTGAAATCTCAATCTACAGTTAATATTTAGTTGCAAAATGATGAATTCTGTTGACAAATCATTAGTTCTGGCAATCTCTTACCCTCTTCTTCTAGCACATAATTGTGTTATGGATAAGTACCTCACTATTTTTAAGAAGACTAAAGTTTTTGATGCCAATAATCCACCATGTAATGCATTATGAAATGATTTTTACCTAAAGGATTGTACTTTAAAAAAAGAAAAAAGTACATATTTGTGTCTTCTTTACAATACGATAATGGCTTTATAGAGCAAATTATATGCAAATTCATAGTCAAGGAGTTTTGAGGTACTGTAGTTATGTCACTAGAGGAATTCTTAGAGTGGTTTAGAACCTTTTGCATCTATGACCATTCTATTGCCAATCAGATTTTTCTAGTTTTATATCTAGACATGTGAATCCTTAATTAATCATTTGCCTCTTTTCTGGGTAAGTTTCTTCCTGGAGAAGGAACTCATAGGCATGAAGGGATGGGCAAGCCTCAGGAGGCTAGCAGATGGTGTTGAGGTCTGCTGGAGTGGAGGTACCCTCCGTGACCCTTTCCAGCATGTCCAGACATGCCCATCCTTGCAAGATAAAAACTTCAATGGGAACCTTCTTTCTTAATAAAGCCTCATGGTGGAACATCTGTTTGACCCATTCAAATAGAAGGATCAAAGCTCTACTTAGGAATACAAGGTGAATGGAAGAGATCTGTCATTATGAAAACAATATGACCCTCTATAAACAGACCCTAAAAACAGGTCTTATCTCAAAGAACCCAGTAAGTATGTCACAGTATGAAAAATGAGATTCTGGGGAACAGTGTTTAATGAATGGAAACTTCCAACCAATCAGTGATCTCTCTGTATCCATTGCCCTGAGTTCACAATCAGATTGGATCACCGCTCATCCTGAGGCTCCCCAAGACTTTGAACAGCTTTTTCAGTGATCCTTATGAAAGACACCCTCTCCAGAGAAGCACAGTGTTTATATACAGTCTGTGGGATCTTGGGAACTCCAGAATTATCAGTGAAGAATATAAATATTAAATGGCTCAAGGGCAACTGTGAAGTTTTGTTCTGTGGCTTGCCAGTAAAACTCCCAGAACCAGTTCTGTTTCTGCAACAAAGTGTTCCTTTAGAGTCAATGATAACACACCATGTGCAGGGCACATCCTGACGTTCTCAAAACACAAGATACCTGAAGATGCCTCCTGTGTTCTGGGGACAACAATGATTGATATGATTGATCTTTACTCAAGAGACTCCTGGAATTTTGTCTTTGGGCAGGCCTCTTTGACAGATGGTGTGGGGATATTCAGCATTGCCAGCAGTGGCAGTGATTTTAGTCATTTGTGCTATGAAGAGAAAGTGAAGACACTCCAGAAAACAACTTCCAGTGACTATTCCATTTTTGATAACTATTATATTCCTGAAATAACCACTGTTTTATTGCTTTGATCCTGTGAGCCTTCATCCCACGAGATTGGACCCATATTTGGAATGCGATGCTGTTAGTGCCTCACAGGCCTAATGCAAGACTCCACCTGCTTGGAGGAAGCTGACAGGGGCCCTCTCAATCTTTGCTCTGTCTGTCTATGCAAGTTGCCTGTGCTGTTGGCTTCAGCATTACAGAAAGATACAAAGTGAGACAGACCAATGGTGAGTCTGCTGACACACCTGAGTAACTGGAAACGTAGCCCTGAGGATAATGGGAATTCACTAAAACCCATTGAAGCCTTTAAGGGATGGAAAGAGTGAATAACAGAATGCCTTGCTGTTCTCTAAAAATAAGGACCTTCAAATAGGAGTAATTAAAATAAAGACTTGCACATTATGCTTTCCTTTGGATGGGTACTTCATTGAAGTAGACTAGACACTCATTCTATGTTGTGTTCAAATAACACAACAGAACCTTCTTTAAAGCACCTGAATTGAATTAAGACTGGTTTTGAATAATAAAAATTCTATAAACTAAAAAAAAAAAAAAAAAGAAAGAAGGAAAAGAGAATTGGCCACAACCACTTCAGTATTCACTGGAGATATTAATCACTGACGGTATTAATGAATCCACTGGTAAAGCCTAAAAGCTATTTTCTTTTGTCTTCCCTGGAAAAGCAAAACAAAACTCTGTTTTTAAAATATTGTTTATAACGTTTCTCTTCACCTGGTGAATACCTGTGTAGTAATTAGACCAGAAACCTTTCATTTTGACATAGAATACCTTATCTATCACTTCTGAAGCTGTCTTGTCGTAAATTATATATGAATATGTCAGGGAAAATTATTAATGTATAATTTGAATTAAACCAATTAATACCTGAGTTGTTACAATATTCCACTTCCCCCAGCTTCTAGGTGCTTACTGTATCAGCACTGGGATGGTCCTTAGTGATGCATAATAAGGTAATCCTCTAAGCAGAGGGAATGCTTATGATGTTAGAGGCACTAAGTGTTTCTGTATCATAAACAGCTGAATGATGAGGGGGCAGAAGATAAAATAGGCTGAATTTGGGACAACTGGGAATTGAGATTGGGAGAAATGAAGCAGGGAACAGCTGCTATGTTAAGAAACTTAGGCAGGGGAGAAAAGAATTCTCAAGATACTAGCTGTGCATTAAAATTCATTTATCTGTTAGCAATGGAGTAAAGAATTGGAGTATTTTAATTACTTTTTCATAGATGCCATGAATTTAACACCTCACTGAACTTGAGCCACTAGGGGCCCTTGGATTTATTCAGATTACACACACACACACACACACGTTCACATGCGCACAGACTCACCCATAACGTGGGCTTCTCATACCCATTTAGTTGATGACAAATACAAGAAATTTTTAAAATGTGGTTATGGGTGTATTTCCTTGACATGCAGCAGCTCAGTTTTTAGTATAAAAATTGACTTCTGTCAGCCTCTAGTCACCAGGATGCTGCTGTTTGAGCCCAGACGTAGCTAGATGACCTCTTTTATTAGGTGTGTCTGTGTTAAAAGAAAGGCCAGTGGACTCAAGAAAATGCTATATGATGTTTATACAGTAATCTAGGGAAAACATTGTAAGCTCGGATCCGACCTTGTGATTCTCAGGCTCTGTCTAGGTGTTGCAACTTTATGATGGATTTTAGCAGCACCGCATGTGCAAATGTATCTTTGGTAAATATGAAATCCTTTCATTCTTGAGCTTTGAGTATGTGGGTAAGTTACCGTGAGGCGCAAGCTGTGAGGAAAGCTGGCTGGGATTTCTTCGATTCTTTCCTTCTTCTCTTCCTAACTTACTGTGAGGTTCTCCACCGTGTCCATTCACCAAAACACACCGATGGCGCTGGTTTATATTCAGTTGTACCAAGAAATCTGTGAAGAATTCATTTTTTGTAAATTCGTGCTTTTAATTGAGAATTCTTTAATGGTGTGAGACATGTACTGAGTTCTATTGTAGCTCTTCCTCTTTATTCTGGGCTCTTCACATGGAAGGCTAGTTGCTTTCCGAATTGTGCATTTGGGCAAGTAAAGTTGAATAGCTTTATATTCTCCCACCGACCAACTTGCAATGGCTCTCATGGATAAGATCTTGTTAGAATGTATCTTCAGACACTGCAGATAAAAGTGTAAGTAGATGCAGTCTTTCTTGGGGGACAAATGTCTATGATTCAAAGCTTCAAAATAGCCTTGATCTTTTGTCCCAACAATCGCACTGTTAAGAGATTTATTCTAAGGAAAAGAAAATCAAAATGGTGATGGATACATAAGATGCTATTCGGGTAATTATTTACAATACTAGCAAAAAATATATATATGTAAATATACAGCCCTGATTAAACAGACTGCAGTGTACTATGCTGTTATCTGTGCAAAGATGTGCTAGGTAACCATTAAAATTTACCTATGTGCTATCATAGCAAATGTTCAAGATACAATATAATAATGAAAAAGAAGGCTACACAATAGTAATATGGATACTTCTATTATCTAATTTTACTTTTCTTTATTTGAGAATTTTTATTATAAATAACAGAAACCAACTCTAGTTAAGCAAATGGAAATTTATTAGAAAAATACTGAGAGCGACCTTGAGCTTAGTCCAAAACCAAGAATTAGATGGGGGCTGGGAAATAGGAACCACAGGACAGGAATTAGGACAGAATTACCCTAATTAGACTGTTTCTCATTAGGACAGAAGCACCTCTGCTGCCTCTGCTGATGCAACAAATGAGTTCTCTATTTCCTTTCCCTTCCGCTGAGTCCCTCCAGATTCTGAGTCCCCGGGTAAATGGTATTATTACTCCAACTTATGCCATATCCCAGGTCCTGGCATTTTCGGGAATGTAAGGAATCTAAGGCTTTTCATTTTCCACTTTCCACTTTGGGATATAGCTACTAGGAGTTACCCTCACCAAAAGATATCAGGCAATAGGAATAAAGTAATTTCCTCAGAGAAAATTAGAGTTGAAGGACTACATGCTTGACATAGCCTCAGATGACAGGTGTCCACCACAATATTTTATTTTTAAAAATAAAATTTGCACCAACAAGAAAAAAAGTACAACGCATTGAACATCTGTGGTAGGTCTAGCATCTTTTGTTGCTTGGGGGGTTAAAAAGAATTACATTTTCCTTATCTTCCAAAAAGAAATATCAATTTAAAAGTCTACTATAATGGGAGATAGAAATTATTTTTCCTTATAGGGGCCAACAGGATATGCATTAGAACATCATTTATCAATATCTGTCTGTTTATCTCAGGAGATCTAATGCTTCCTCCGTTGCAATTCATCTCTGAACGTTGAATATAAATGCTCACTGTGTTATTGTTGATACTGACATCTCAGGAGAACCCTGCTAAGCTCTATCATTGTCACTCTTGATTTGGAAGTAAAATCACATTTATGGAAGTCTTATATGAGAATTGAGAAAATGTAGGTTTGCTAACATCCTTTGAAAATAGCCTTAAAATATTTTCACCATCTGCTATGTTACAGAGACCATGAGGTATCCACCAAGTAAATCCTCTAAATTCAACCTTGAGAACCTTAGTCCATCTGCTCCAAATTAAAAAACTAAACTAGCTAGTACCTGGGTACTTGGTTCAGAGCCAGTGCCTCTCCAGAATGCAACTGAAAGATTGGTATGCTGCAAGACAGCATCATTGTCATTGGGTTTGCTGCAAAGGAAAGTTAAGCGTATTATTGCTAGTGTAGTGAAAGTGAGGGTTTGAGTATGAAATTGTGCTATAAATTCAGTTTTATCTTTTGTCCACTTTTAGTTGTAATATGATTATAAAAATCATGCAGTAAATACAACCTTTTGCCAATTAGAATGAATTTGCTATAAGTATCGATGGAAGTAGCTCTGAAAAAGAGATTTTAAAATGTCATTTTATTTCACTCTCTGAAAACTGTCCAGATATTTATATTTTCAAAACTGGAATCTAGTTTATAATAATTTCTATACTTTTATTTATGATTTATTCCTTCCTGTTTTAGAAATAGATATATTTTTCTCCCAAATGCCTTTATGTTAGAGTATATGGAAGTAAAGTTTTAAGAGTGTCATTATGTGCACTATGATTTTTTTTTTTCTAAATCAGAGGAGTCTGACATAGTTCTGATCTGCAGTTTTTTATGGCAGAAGCTGACTCCAGTTCATCTAGTGAGCTGAGATTGTTTATTTTCATGGAAGGTGAAACTTTCCTTATCCTAGTCACCATAATTCCCTTCTCTGGTTAAGTGATATACCCGGGAGTGGACATATGATCCAGTTCTGGTCAAGCAGACATAATGGGAAGTCTTCTTGGTATCTTCTGAAAAAAGATTTTTTTACTGGATCAAAAGAGAGGTCGTAGATTTAGAAGAGGTCATATTTCCCTTTCCACATCATTCCTTCCATGACTGTGGCTGTGGGGAGATTTGATGTTTGGAACTAAAGCCACCACCTTATTACCTTCAGGTAAATAGAGAAAAAAATTAGACTGAAAGAAAAAGAGAGACAGAAATATTTAGTTCCTGAGGACATGCTTGCATTACTCTACCAAACCCTAAAAGTACCAACCTTTAGAGTTCTTGATATGTGAGATAATTAAAGATTATCATTCATTAATCCGCAGTTAGTTGAATTTCTTTCTGTATTGTATCTTATCCTAACAGATACAGATGTTAAATATCAACTGAATCATGCTATAAACCGTCCTCAGATTTAATGCTTGACTTTCCTATTATGCATAGTTGATTTTCTCATTATGCATGTTTTATCAGAAAGTATATGATATGTGTAAGGGCAAATACTTTTACATTGATTTTCCCACACTTAATTCAACTTTTTATGCCTCGGTTGACAAATATTTCTAGCTATGATATCATGTTGCTTCCTTTCAGCCACCTTGAGCAGTGTAAACATCTCTACACATCAATACTTATTTAACTACTTCCATATCTTATTACATTTCTATTCACTTTACAAAAATGAATAGAAGCAGACAAATGAAAGCATTAAGAATAACGTCTGAATAGAAATGTTGGTTGCATGAGATTAGCATAATTATGATAAACATGAAATAATTAGATGTGCTAAAAAGCATGAACCTTTCACCTTAATCTGATTTATATTGGACTAAAGCTAATTTACCGTGTGTTCAATTATGAAGGAGAGTTAAATACAAGAGAATATGTATTATGAAATATTGGCAATGTATATTTGAAGACAGTGTTTAAAGTCAAGGGATAAGTAGGTACTTCACAATGATATTTAGTTGCCTAAGATTATTACTCTCTTTTTGGTTATTATTTCAACAAAAAGCTATTGAACATTCTGTATATGCAAAGGTGGTGGATATCTAGAGAGAAAAAGATGAGCTTATGTTCTCTCTTCCTGACACCATAACCTAGTGGGGTATATAAACTTACATCTGTGAAATTATCTGGGTATTATGAATTGTACCTTGTTGCCATTATTGTAGGAGCAGAACTTGCCTAGTCTGTGGGAATCTGTGAGGGTATCCCTGAAGAAGAGGCATTTATTACTGAGCTCAGAAGGTTGAATAGGAATCAGAAGGAAGTTAATAGGAAGAGGTCTATGCCAGAAAGAACAGATCTGAATGCTTTGAGACCACTAAGAGAACCTTGGAGAAATCTCGTTTGGCTAAGGAATTAGAAAAGAAAGGAGAGGATGATAGATGGGGTTTGAAGGGTAGGTGGGGTCTAGATCAGGCAGCTCCTAATGTGCCGAGACACAAGGGGAACGTGGAACACTTTTGAGAGTGAAGAGTCATAATTTTATTTTTAAAAGCCTTCCTGCAGTATTGGGCAAAACGAACTGGAGCAGAACAAAAGTCGAGGAAGATCAGATGTGAGATTCCTGCAACAGTCCTCGTGACGATGGCAGTGTAAAGAGAAAGGGGGTGGGGTGGGCAGGTTACAAAGATTCAGGACATACATTTAAGAAACTTAGTATTCAAAAGAATGGGAATATAATTTACTATCCAAACTTAAACAATTTTGAGACTAAAAATGAATAATCAAGTCCCAGTTACATAGGGACTGTCCCGGGAAAAACAAGACATATAATCACTCTGGGCATAAGAGTTAGTGGAGAACAAGGAAGAATGAAATTCTGTACCAAATCCCTTATTCAACATGTACTTTTCTGACAATAATTACCTTCGGCCCTAGTCAGTCTCGGGAGCCACTTAAATTCTTCTGTTGACTGTTAATTTATGGTAAAGAAGACTTTGGACTCAATAGCTCATTTCCCAGGTCCTTTGGCATCTCCTGCCTACACTTGGCCCCAAGGGTTTAATTCTTCAAGGCAAATGCATGTTGTGTATAAGATTGTAGATGACAAGAGCAGGCCCTTTTGTTAGAGAGCATGTCTCTTAGCCCTGCTTTTTTTTATATATTTTTTTGACTCTGCTACAGAAAAAGAGTGTATGTCAAATGCATTCTTTTTCTTAGGTGTGACTGTCATTTTGGGGTCAAATTTAAAGACCATTCAACTGGAACAGTGACAACTACAGAACTTAGCCTTTAGCCAGCCTCTTCTCTAGAGATTTATAAGGGCAGTTGCTAAGACTTTTACTTAATTGCATAGTTTTACCAAGCCTTTTTCTGCTTTGTGTACTGTCCACTATTAAATGTCTTCTACCTGTCATGCAAAGGCTTCACTGCTCTGTCAAATACATCTCTGATCTGCTCTCCAGTCTCTTATACATAATCACACTCTGCTATTTACACTCAGAAGTACTTTTCCTCAGGCAGGCATGGTGGCTCATGCTTATAATTCTAGCACTCAGGGAGGCCAAGGAAGGATAATCACTAAAGCTCAAGAGTTTGAGACCAACCTGAGTAAGAGTGAAATAGGAGGTCTCTACTAAAAATAGAAAAATTAGTCAGGTATTGGGGTGGGTGCCTGTAGTCCTAGCTACTGGGGAAGCTGAGGCAGGAGGATTACCTGAGCCCAGGAGGTTGAGGTTGCTATGAGCTAGGCTGACAGCAGGGCACTCCAACCTGGGTGAAAGATTGAGATTATCTAAACAAAAAAACAAACAAACAAAATAAAAAACTATTTCTCTTATTTTCTCTTCTCTTTCCAGGTAATTAATCTATTTTTATAACAACTAATTTCATTTTTGTGTTTTGGTTTTTTTAATAAACAGCATCTTTGTAGCAATATTTCCTAATTGTCGATATCGTTAATATCTATGATTTTCCATTCTTATGCGTCAGCTATACAGTCGTCTTCCTACCAGAGTTTTAGAAAGGAAAACTCATTTTCAGGAAACATATATTAGAACCAATTAACTGCAAATAAATGGAAAGGTAGTTGGGCTTTAGGAAGAAATGGCAGTAAAGCTTCAATCTGCCAAGGAAAGAACTAAATCTGATACATTATAAAAGGTCTCACATTAAATAGCGGATGATTCAGTGTCTTGGTTACGTTGGAAGAGTTCTATTTTCTTAGACATAGATGGAACAATTTGGTATTATATATGGGAACACCTTCAATTAACCAACATTATAGTGAAGGTTAAAGGACTAATCTGCAAAGTCTTGATGTTTATCCTGAACCAGCAAAGAAAAGGTAAGCATCTGTTCCACTTAATGATTCAATGTGCATTATTTGAGAACCTTCAAATAATGTGTCAGGTGCCATGTTAAGCATTAGGGAAACAAAGATGAGTAAGCTACTCTTCCTCTCCTCTAGGAACTTCCAGTCTAGTTGATTATAAACAAATAGGGGCCGGGCTCAGTGGTTCAAGCATAATCCTAGCACTCTGGGAGGCGAAGATGGATGGTTTGCTTAAGCTTAGGAGACAGAGACCAGCTGAGCAAATGTGAGACCCTGTCTCTACTAAAAATAGAAAAATTAGCCAGGCATTGTGGTGGGAACCTATAGGCCCAGCTACTTGGGAGGCTAAGGCAGCAGGGTAACATGAGCATAGGAGTCTGAGGTTGCTGTGAGCTATGATGCCGTGGCATTGTGTCTTGGGCAGCAGAGCCAGATCCTGTCACAAAACAAAATAAAACAAAACAACAAACAGGGGTAAGTAAGCATTGTACACACTCTGCTAGAATTTCCAAAGGGTACAAAGGGGTGGCTATGTTAACCTGTGTAAGTTAAAAAGTAGCGATGTGAGGGAAGTGATGCCTGGGCATAGTGTACGGTAAGTAGTTCCCCCCACAACATTAAGGAGCCAGTTCTAGTGTATTTTTGTTGAGTATTGGCTAAGCTGATAATAGAAAGAACTACAAATACAGTCAGTGAAGAAAGGTGGCTAATTTGCCTCCCAAAACAATACAGCAAATAGAGGTAGCCTGGCATTCGTTAGCGGTTCGTTTGGAGACCATGTTTCATCTATCTTTGGTTCCACCAGTAATGAGGGTACTTCACTAAATCATAGGGGCTGCAGATCTATATTCCTGACCAGAGGAAGTAGAACAGAGGGAAAGTAGAGAGCAAGTGTGTTTTTTTAAGAAAATGATGTGCACATTGAACACATCACTTCTGTTCATATTTAGTTACCTAAAATTTAGCCAAAGAACCCTGTCTGCTGCCCGTAAAGCACGAGAAATACATTTCTAGATGTATAACCTTGCGCCCTTGCTGAAAGTCAAGTGCTAGAGGAGGCAGTTCTATAACTGCTAGGGAAAAAAGGAGGATGGGTTGTGGAAGAAAATTAGTCTCTGACGTAATTAGGAAGAATGTAGATGAGGCAAAAACCAGGGGTCTAAATGTGCTTCTGTATTCATGCTCAGAGTTATACATGTATAATATATGGGAGTTTTTAAAATGTTAAACATACATATGACTTGGCATCTGTAGCTCAGTGGCTAGGGCACCAGCCATGTACACTGGAGCTGGTGGGTTCAAACCCAGCCAGGGCTGCCAAACAACAATTGACAACTGCAATAAAAAAATAGCCAGGTGTTATGGCGGGCACCTATGGTTCCAGCTACTTGGGAGGCTGAGGCAGAAGAATCGGTTAAGCCCAAGAGTTTGAGGTTACTTTGGCACTCTACCAAGAACCACAAAGTGAGGTTCTGTCTCTAAAAAAAAAATGTTGAACATATATGGATTAATTCTTTATGACTTGAGCTTAAAATATTACATAGATATTTATATGAAATGTCTCTTTCATCTGCTAGAAAGATAAGACTGTTCAGCATTCTGGGTTTAGATCCTTGGCTGACACCAGGTTTATAGTCTTACACAAGTCACTGAGCTGATCTTAAGGTTTCTCCTCTCTTTCCTGGGCTTGGCTGACACCAGGTTTATAGTCTTACACAAGTCACTGAGCTGATCTTAAGGTTTCTCCTCTCTTTCCTGGGCATGTGAAAAAACACATAATATCTTAATGTTTTTTCTATTAAAAAAACTTATAACTCAATATTTAATACCCCACTCTACTTAATTACACTAAGATAAGAAGCATAATAAATAAGTCTACCAGTGTATCATTAGCAGAATTTTTCCATAATGAGATGGAATAGCTGGAAACATTCTTTGCAATACAAAGAGAACAATCTGTATGAGTGAATTTCCCTATGGTGTCATCTTTAACCCATACTTTTGCTGCTGGCTTATAAAACAAATTCTCATCAGAAGTATCAAGACTGGCATTATTGAAGCCACTTACATAAGATAAGATACTCTCCGTACCCTAACTGAAGCCCACAGTTAGGAGGAGGTCTGATATGAGCTCTAAGTCAGACTCAATTAAAAAATTAAACTAGATTTAAAATGTAGAAACTTCTCTCAGACAAAAATCTTGGCATGAAAAAAGGTGTGTCTGAGAATGGTCCCAAAGGAACTCGCTGATGAATGAGCGTGTGAGTTTGCCAAGACCTTTTAGAGAGCCACAGTGATGTTTCGGACTGTGTTATCACTGATGATGAAACATGGATGTACCAATACAACCCAGAAACAAAGAGTTAAAGTGCACAATGGAATTAAGCCAGTTCTCCAAGACCAAAAATTTACATCAGTCCAAATTGAAAGTCAGAAAAATGTTGCTAACTTTTTGGATATCAGATGGATTGTTCATTATGGATTTGTACCAAATGGATAAACAGTTAACCAAACTTACTATTTGGAAGTGTTAAAGAGGCTGTGTGGAAAAGTTCCATGAAAACTACTTGAACTTTTCTCCAACAACTCATGGCTCTTGTATGGTGACAATGTGCCAGCTTACATGGCACTGTCTGTGAGGGAGTTTTTAGCCAGTAAACAAATAATTGTATGGGAACACTCTCCCTACTCACTTGATTTGGTGCCCAGTGCCTTTTTCTTTACCTAAAGATAAGGAAAACAGTGAATGGACGACATTTTGATGACACTCAGAACATCATGGGTAAATAACAACAGCTCTGATGGCCTTTCCAGAGAAAGAGTTCCAAAATTGCTTTGAGGGGTGGTCTAGGTGCTGGCACCAAGGAATAATTTCTTCATGGGAATACCTCCAAGGTGACCATAGTGACATTCAGCAATGAGATATGTTCTACTTTTTCTAGGATGAGTTTGGAAACTTCATTGTCAGAACTTGTAGATCAGGGTGGAAAAAATGTTTAGCCTAGAAAAATAGGTATGGTGATATCAAAAGAATTTCAACCGTTTGACTTAAGTGACAAATGATAAAAAAGACACACTAACTTAAATATATTGCCTCCTTTATTAGAAATAAGTAAATTAATAACCTTCTGGCTCTATCTCCTTCCTACTTGGCTTTCTAAGCGTTCTGATACTTGCTATGTACTGATGAAGTTTAGCTGGCACTAGAGGTGGGAGAATTTGATCCAGAGGAGAAAAAATCTTTGGGTCAAGATAAAGTTTTGTGATGGATACCACGTGATTTATACTTTTACAGTGACCCTTCTTATGATGTGAAAAAAAATACATATTTCATTTAACTGGAGAAACTATGTAGGTTCAATCAGACTGTATATTTTCTAAAAGAAAAAAGAAGTTTTTCTATATCTGCAGCAAAATCTTGATTTGGCTGTTGATAACATAGGCAACTGGAATCCAAAGGAATAATAAATGCAATCACATATTTGTTGGAAACACAATGTTTGGAAAGGCAGATTGCATAACTAGGTAAGCTGTACTACTGCATCAGGCCAGCCCTACATAAAAATGAGTAAAATGGAGCCAGGACAAAATGAAATTTCTCAGTCCATGCTTTTACCATTTTTGCAAATAATATTTAAATTTCAGTTTAGGGTTTGTAGAATGATCCAGGTTGAGCTTTTCAGTTGAAATTTATCAGGTAGCCTAAGGAAAACATATTTAAATATTAGACCTTCTAGAACGAGCAAAGGAAAATAGTTGCATCTTAAGTGGTCCTCACTGGGTTGTTTCATTCTTTTATGAGTTTATGTTCAGAGTTGAACTATATACTTACTTTTACTAAGACACGTGTTAGACGCACTCAAATTCAGAATAGGCATTTTCTCGTTGCACTCATTGTTCATTCAAGTTTGTCAGAACATCATCTTGGCCAGAACACGGACGAGGAGTAAGAATAACTGGCAGCAGGGATGACAGAGGGAAGCTGGAAGGAGCTTTCTGACCGGCATGGTGGTTACGTGAACGCACCTGGGTTGTTTTGTTTTGTTCTAAAATCATAGACTCATAAAAATACAGTCTTTCTCCTTTTGAAAATTAATAGAATACTTTTAAATCAGCTTCAGGTTTGCAGAAACATTAAGCAGAAAGTACAAAGAATTTTTTTTTTTGTTTTCTTTTTCCATTTTCCAACAGAAGGGTCAGGGTCATCATTTCCATTCAGTGAAAATAAACTAGCTTATGCGTAGGTTTTTAGGTATTGACCACATAACTGCCACTTCCGTTTCCAGTCATCTCTCTGTGATGTTCATGTATTTTTTTCTTACAATGTTGCAGTTGCAGGGAAGGGCGATGTGTGTGGAGAACCCTGATGAAATGCTTATGACCCAACTGTGGACACGAAGTACCGGTTGTATATTTGTGATCAGTTGTGATTCTGGAATATAAACTGTGCAACTGGAATTGATTATGGACCTACATGCGGACTGTACAATTGTAACGAATTGTGGGCCAATAATATGGAGTGGAGTGATACAGTCAACATGAGTCATGGGCGTATAGTGTGGGCTGCGCCTCTTAATTAATTGTGGGCCAGTAGTATGATGGTTGTTATCAAAGATTATGAAGAGAGATAAAAGGAATAAAGGGCCCCATCCCTTTTAGAATTGAACACCTGCCTTGTGACTGGAAATGTGTTGTGGACTTAACTGTGGTTTTATGTGATTCTCACAGAAATAACATGAAGTGGGCATTATGATTCCTATGACAAGAAAGTGGAAGTAAGAACAGCTAAGTTCTATGTCCCCAAGCTCCATAGTATGAGGATTGGACAGACATGTGCTCTTCCTGTATGACCCTTCTCCCTGAAGACTCCCACATGACTCCATTTGTCCAGAGATGGCAGTTATGTAGCATCTCAGGCCAGTAGCTGACCATCTTAATTGATCCTAGAACGCCATCCCAGACTTGGCTGTGAATTTCTTCAGTGCACTCCAGCAGACATTATTGATCTACTACTGTAGCTGGCATGTGAAGTAGAATCTATCTGCCATCCCTAATCTTAGTCCCAGTTATAAACTGCATTTCTTTAAAAATTCTCTGTCTTCATTATGTCTTCCTTTTTTCTTCTTTTTCAATGTTGCTTTAAGAAAAACTTCAGTGCTAGCTTTAGCAGGTTCTTATTGGGTCCATGAACCTTTGGTACTTGGAGGCCTGTGCTATACTGAACTTGAAGACTTGTGACTATAACCTGCTTCTAATGTTCCAATTACAATCTCTTCTCCCTAATTTGTGTGACAATTACTTAACTCCTGTTCTCAGTCTCTTTGAACTTGAATATAGGAGCGGACTGTTATACAATGGAAGGGCCAAGAAGAAAAAACATTTTTGGGGTTATTTTTTGCAGTTTTTGGCTGAGGCTGGGTTTGAACCCACCACCTCTGGCATATGGGGCTGGTGCCCTACCCCTTTGAGCCACAGGCACCACCCAGGGAAAAATGGTTTCCTAACAGCCCTTTAAAGCAAGCACCTAGCAGCCCATAGGCGAGCACCAGCAGCAGCGCTAGAATTTGATCTTGCTCTCAGTTCCATTCCATGCTCAGCAACATTTTCTTGAGAATGCACAAGGGTATGAGAACTCTTAATTTTATGATTCTAAAATGCACTTTAGTACCTGGATAATCTCCCATCCACCCTAAATGAAAATACACACTAAGTTACCACATTTAATTTGCACATACCCCTGAAAGCCTTCTGAAATACATACTAAACAGTATATTTGCTACAGGACGACGTCAAAATAAATCCTGCTTAGGGTCAAGAACATGGTATTCCTTAAAATCCATCACAGATAGAAATTCTGAAGCCATCACTGGCCTAAGAGTCCATAGAATATATCATTCTCTTCCTTTTAACTGTAATTATTATTTTTAAGGTTTTATTATAAGGAAAAGATGGCATCACATCTTTTCGCACCTGCCCTTAAGATGGCATCACATTACATGTGATGGGTTTTGTATTTGCATGGATGCCTAAAATAGCTAAATCATTCTGTCTCAGGCAGGTGGGAAACACAGTAAAGCCAGGCTTGGGAAGGGGAAGAACTGCACAAAGTCAGACACAGGGCCCTCTTCATTCTCCTGCGTTACCATTCCCTGCAGTCCGCTTGTCTATTGGGCTTGTTTCTCTGTGTAATTAGCTACATTACCCTCCACTCCGTACGTTTGGGTCGTGCCTTATGCTTTCTCTTAATTTCTGTTTCCTCATAACCTGGGCCCGCACAGAGCCTATTAGAATCTTGAGGAGTGCCTGCATTCTATTTGATTCTTTTACCCTCAACTCCTTCTACTGTCAACCCCTCATGTATCTTTATTTTCTTGCCAGGGAGTATCTCATTGCCTCAACTAGGCAAATATAAATTATACAGAAATAAGTATCCCTACCCAAATACTAATAGTCATAATTACACTACCCAAGTCACTCTGGTTTTTAAAAACATATATATGTGCATACTAAAGATAAATCCATAAACTATATGTTAATAGTTTCCATTCTCATTTTACATTTAACTATGTATCATGGCATTTTCCAAAGCCTTTACATGTTACTCAGCAATATGACTTTTAATGGCTGTGCCTTGAGAACCTTAACTTCGACTTTGTCCTGGAGATTTTCTCTTGTCATTTCTTCTATTTAGTGATGGAGACTTTGCTCTCCTAGAGAGTCATCATTAATATCACAGGGGGAAAGGCCGTTGATTTCTTCTCTTTGACTCACCAAGTTCTTGATAGAGGCAACTTCTGCTACAGATGAAGCTTCTCCAGCCACTGGCTGGGTTCTAGAAACACCTCACACATCACGGAATTAGATGCACAACATTGGACTGGCCTATACTACACATGAAATATTGATGATTTCTAATAAATTCACTAGTGAGCACAGGTAGACATATTAATTTTTAATTTAAAAAATCAGAGTGCCGAGTACGCAATTGACTTTTTTGACAGAATTGATTGGTTAGGTTCTTTATGCTAAAAACCTTGAAAGAAAATTTTTCTGTCAAGAGCATATAATTAGGAAAAATTTTCTCCCTTTACACTTTATTTGTGGATTTTTCTTGGAAGGTAAAAGTATCTCATGAATTTAAATATTTGCTGTTTTGAATGTTACATGTTGCAAAAGTGGATATAAAGAGTCTAATAACCAAAGTGCTTGAGGAACATAGACATTTGATTAACTTAATATGATGGTCAATTTAAGATTAAACAAAACACATAAATTTGATTCCGTAACATTTGTTGACATTTGTTTAGTACTGACTCTCTCCTCCTCGACATTCTGCTGGAGGCCCTTGTGTTTAGCAGTGTCTTTCTCCCTGACTCCACACAGCAATTAAAGTGAGCACTACTATTGCCCCCATTTTATAAAGACATTAGGATTGAGAAGGCATTTGCACAATTATGCAACTATAAATGATAGAATTTAGCTCTTAGGACATGTCAAAGATTATGCTGGCTCTAGGAACTTAATTATGGGCAGATAAGGTCCATTCCCCAAGCCAGTGTGTGTGGGGGAATCAACAAATCACCAAAAGTACCAACACAGGTCATATTACAAAAGAAAACCATAGGAGGCTTGGCACCTGTGCTAAGTGGCTAGGGCACCAGCCATATACACTGGACCTGGCAGGTTCAAACCCAGCCCGGGCCTACCAAACAATAATGACAACTATCACTAAAAAATAGCCAGGCATTGTGGTGGGCGCCTGTAGTGTCCCAGCTACTTGGGAAGCTGAGGCAAGAGACCCGCTTAAGCCCAAGAGTTTGAGGTTGCTGTGAGCTATGACATCACAGTACTCTACCGAGGGTGATATAATGAAACTCTGACTCAAAAAAAAAAGAAAAAAGAAAGAAAGAAAGAAAGAAAACCACAAGATGGTTTGACATTGTGGAAGTGTAAGAACCGACTTGGTTATTCTTTTGTGTAAATCTAGTATTTAATTCATATATAACCTATATGAACATATAATATGTATAATATAATGTATCCATTCATTCGTCTACTCTATGTTGCTTTAAAACATCTTTCTGTGAACCGATCTTATTTATGGGGCACTTTATGCTATGTTTTGCCTTCTATGAGTTATTTAAATCCTCTCAACAACTCTAAAAAATGAATGCTATCCTCCATCTATTCATAAAGACAGCAAAAATGAGAGAAGTAATTTACCAAGGAGTACAATGTGTGAGCTAGAATTTGAACTCAGATCTGTCTGATTTCAAGACCCTCTAGTCCACCCCAGCGGTGTTCCAGCCTAAGGGTTTTGTCTCACTTTTCTAGCACTATCCATTCATGCTTTTTTATTCTTCATCTACTCCCTTTCATTTACTATCTGTTCCTTGCAAGAAAGTTTGCTGGTTTTGGCTCTGGTGACACGCCATAGAATCACTAAAGCATAAAGTCTTTCATTTAGTAAAACATGTAATATGGGGAATATTAGAAATGTCAGAAACGTGTGTGGGCTAGAGGGTGAAAATGCTGCTGCCCACTGCTCTTTTTGTGGCACTGTGCCTTTGATGATTTCTTATTGTCAAGCAGGTACACGCCCAGGCCCTTAACACCTAGGTGTTTGCTTTCCCATATAATGGTTTTCTGCTTTCCTGTGACCTGTACTTCTCTGTATCTATTTTCTAAAATCTTTAGAGTTTTCTATTAAGTGCATTTGTTATCTCAGTATGATACACATTTCAAGTAACTCTACTGAGAGCATCATTATTAAGGTAGTCAAATTTTTTCCTATATAGCATACAAAAACTTGAACTAATGGCAGTGCTTGCATAATCTATAAAATAAACCTCTGACTTGAACTTGTGTCCCATTTCATTTTCCCTGATCTTTTACTCCGTTGTTTTCTCAGTTCCTCCTCCAGTCTCCTCCCTTCCTCCCTGCCACTCACTCTGCCTTCATCCTTTCTGTTTTTCTCAAATGTGTGCATTATACAGTATGTAAGGTAAGCTAACATTTCCAAAAATAGCTTTTTACTCCTGTTTATAAATAGCTTTTTACTCCTGTTTTTTCCTGTTTACGTGATATGAAAGAAGTGTAACAGACCCCTCCCTAAGCAGGAACAACTTGTATTGTCACTTCAGCCACCGCCGGCTCTCGGATTAGCGCACAGCCTAAGGGAAGCCGAGATCTTGTCTCCCATCTTCCTTCCTTCTCACAACCAGCCAACCCAAGGCAGGTCTCCTCCTACAGCAACGTGCTCTTCAGATTTTAGAGCACTATTAGTGGAGTTTCCCCAGACGTGCACATAAATACACATGAGACTGGGTAGAAAGATGTGAATCCGTCCTCAGGGACACAAGGAGTTGAGGAGACACTGTAGCATTAATACAAACGTATGCCCTGCTGGCATATTCCCTGAAATAGGCAAAGACTCCAAGATAGTGAGTTAAAGATAGAGAGGGCGATATTGAAGGGAAGGCTCGGAGAAGTGTGTAGGTGCACTTCGAGAAGGAGACTTGAGAGGAATAACAACAGATTACTAATATTTCAAATTACTTTTCTCTTTTGAGAATATCACAGGCTTACATATATAAAATGAAAATACACCTACCCAAACTTAAATTTTTTCTTAGTTTTTTTTGTTATTCACTCAATATATACATTATTCTATATTTTTTAACCATTAAAGCAGTGTAAGGTGGTATATTAAACTTAGCTTTGCACAATACCAATTGGGAATCACTTTTAGGCATATTCCGGGGTATTTCGGATAACTCAGTCCCTGTTTTAAATCAACTGTTTTTCCACTAAATAGCTAATTCATTTACACTTCCAAATCTATTATTTCCTTGTCTATTAAAGGTAAGGGCCATGTTATTGCTAGGGGCCCTTTAGGCATTAAAATTCTATAATTTTATTTAGATAATCTAATTACTTGTGCTTTATATAAGGTCAAGAAGAAAAAATTTTATGTGTTCTGTGAGTTTGAGAGATAATTTTTTTCAGAACAGCTCTAAGTAAAATTTTAAAACTTAACAAAACCCAAAACACTGACACCACCCCAAGAAAACCTCTTCAGATTTCTGAAGTGATATGATCTCTTTTATGTATTGTCCACAGTTCCACTTGTTAGGAAAGAAAGCATATAGGAAAAAAGAATGATCAGAGAACACAAGCAGAAGGTAGGATTTAAACCTAAGAAATAATTTGTCAATAAGATTTAGTCCTAGGGTAAACACGGATTTGAAAGTGGTAGCATTCTGTATCTTAGTATGTGTGCAATTTCATCTGTGAAGTATTTTAATAAACACTAATATATATCATGACATATTTTTTTCATAATAATTACATATACCATGACTCCTTGAAATATCTAGTTATTAGCTTAGCTGCAATTGCCAAGGTCATATATAATTAAGCAGAAAATGTTAAACAATGGCATTCACTGTTCTCATCTACCCAATTAAGAGGAGAGTTGATAAATGGTGAGAAAAGCACCTCTGAGGAACTTTTTATTTCTCTTATACCAGATATTTAATTGAATATTTGAATGAATTCTAACAGGCAAAATGATTTTGATACAAAATATTCAAAGATTGCTTTTGATCTTGAAGGGATGGGTTTTAAGAAGTACATTTTTTTTAATTATGGCATTTTTGAATGTTTAAAAATAAAACTGTGTTCCTTTGAGAGATTTGGAGTTAATTGTGACCTATAAACCAATTCATTACAATGCATTTATACACAAAATTCTGAAGAAATCAGTATGGAAATGTTCTGTCATTTAATTAAAAGATTTTGAATAGGTTATACTCATTAAGACTTATTTATGAGGTTAACATACTGGGCCCCTTTCTCTCTGCTAAAGTTTTATCTGTTTCTTTTGGCTATAAATCAGCTTCAGGTACCATTTCTTTCACTTGTTAGTCCTTCTAGAGTCAATTCAGCATAGGTGATTAACTAGAAGGACCAATTCTGTGTCACTCTTCACTAGGTGGCAGTAACCTCAGAACACCTGGCCCAAGGAGGCTAAACAAGGAGGTTAACACAGAGTTAACAAGGAGTCCAGAGATAAATAAGGAGTTTTAAAAATATAAGAAAAAAGAAGATTATATAGTTGGCATGAAATCTTAGGAAAACAAAAACTCAATGGGGAAAAAAAGCTCCACTGTTGCATAGAACATTCTAGAAAATTCGGCAAAAGCTCTTTTTTTCCATTAAATTTGAACATATGTATTTGTACATATCCATCTTGCTGGAATATTATGCAATTAATTAGTCTGGCTGGATATTGTACATATTAAGTAAATAAGTGCTCTAGAGTTATTTGCAAGAAAATTATATTCTGTAAACTATTTTGCTACCTTTATTGCCTCCCTGCATATATTGTTAATTTCCGTATCATTAAACACACTTAGTACAGCTTTGCATATGCAAGTACTTAATGTAAAATGTCTGTTGAAGTGATTTAAAATTCCTTGGCACCATTAGCTGGAATTATAGAACTTTAAACTCATAATAAATCTTATTCATCTGGAGATCACTTAGGGATCTAAAAATAGACCTGCCATTTGATCCTGCAATTCCTCTACTAGATATATATAATCAGAAGACCAAAATCACTTTATAACAAAGATATTTGCACCAGAATGTTTGTTGCAGCCTAATTCATAATTGCTAAGTCATGGAAGAAGCCCAAGTACCCTCTGACCCCTGAATGAACTAATAAATTGTGGTATATGCACACCATGGAATATTATGCAGCCTTAAAAACATGGAGACTTTACCTCTTTTATATTTACATGGATGGAGCTAGAACTTATTCTTATTAGCAAAGTATCTCAAGAATGGGAGAAAATGTATCCAATGTACTTAGCCCTACTATGAAAACAATTGATAAGCACCCACACTTCCATATGTAAGTTATAACCCAACTACAGCCCAAGTTGAAGGGGAAAAAGGAAGGGGAGAGGAAGGGGGAGATGGGTGGAGGGAGAGTAATTGGTGGGACCACACCTATGGTACATTTTACAAGGGTTCGTGTTAAATCTACTAAGTGTAGAATATAAATGTTTTAACACAATAATGCTGTGAAGGCTATGTTAACCAGTTTGATGAAAATATTTCAAATTGTATATAAAACCAGTACATTGTACCCCATAATTGCATTAATGTACACAGCTATGATAATAAAAAATATCTTATTCATTAACAACTATTGATTTTCTATTATGTGCCAGGAACAGTTCTTGGCACTTGTGCTATATCACTAAATAGAGTAAAACAAGTTTCATTCCCTTACAAACTTTGTTTTGATAAACTCAGTTCCCCATTTTATGACTCAATGCCAATAATGATAGGTGGTTTTCGAAGCTTAGAGATCAGAAACAAGGTAGAAGCAAGAGGAGGCAGCTGGACTCCGTACAGTGTGGTCCAGTCCAATTGAAGCAAAAGGTAGAACAGGGTAGCAGCGCAAGGAAAGGAAGGAAAGTGCACCTTGGCACAGAAGAGGCCCAAAGAAGGGGCACCAGGCAGAGTCAGAGCTAACTCTTATAAAAACATGGGGAGCTAATTTAGGGTTTTCAGAGATTGCAGGTAGAGACACCAGGGAAATAGAATGGAAAGACATTGGAAGTGGAGGTACTAGTTTGGAAATCACAGAAATGGCCAAAGTGGGAGGTATCAGGACTAATTTATGGTCGGAAGTGACAGTTCATAGTGGAATTGACAAGAATGTGTGATAGATTGGATCAAGGAATAGAAGGAAGCAAAAGAATTTAGACTTCAGGTAGCAGAAAGAATTATGGTGTCATTTACAGTAATGAATAACTCAGAAAGAGAGGATAGGCTTGTTTTTTCTGGGATAGGGACTAGGTTTGAGCATACATAATACATACATACACTCATGTGCTGTATATAAAAAAATTTTTTTTCACTTCAGATTAATTGAGTTACTACCAGTGAAGATAGATAGTAGATATGTAGGACTGGAGCTCAAAGAGGGCTCATAGATTAAAAAATGAATAAACTTGTGATAGTGTTGAGAATTGGATAGGAATAAAACTCAAATACTTGACACTTCTATAAATTTCTTTGGAAAACCTGCTAGAGTGTGTGTGTGTGTGTGTATGTGTGTGTGTGTGTGTGTGGTCTCCCTTGTTTATATAAGTCTTTCCCTTAAGTTATTTAAGAGCTATAATATAGTAAGTACTATTATAGTATATAGAAGTGGCTTGGGGTGCTTCTTATTGGAAAGAGGGTTTAGGGACTCATCTTGCATAACCAGCACACCATTGAACTTTACTGAAGATTAATGAGAAAAACATGTAAAGATGCTTCCGTCTAGTCATTTCACAAGACTGGGAATAGACCGTGTCCATTGGCGCCTTTGGACCAGATACCAATCACGTGGTATATTTCCATCATGCGCTTTTACTTTTTGAGAAGAGTTGGCTTTCAGCCTTAAAATGTAAATCTTTCATGGTAAAAGACAAAGTGGTTTTAGTTTATTTAAATTACCTTATGTTTTGAAATTTAATTCATTTTCACATCGTACACAAATATTCATAGTTTCATCAGGGTCCCAAGTAAGCAATGTGCTCTAGTTGGCGTAGGTGGTGAGAGTAGGTGTGGGGTGGCCAGTGATGTAGAAGCATGTGAGTTAATGCCACCTCCACCGAGCCACTTCTTGGGAAGAGGGGAAAGGCCATCTGCAGGTCAGCTTCGTGCATGTGCGACTCACACAGGCACACATGATGCAATGCTCTAAGCGCCCTGTGGTAGGTAGTACAGAGCTCTTGCTGTCACTATTCTGAAATTCTTAGTAAGTTGGAACAAGGGACTTTCATTTTCCACATGTTCCACAAGTGTGGGATCCAGATACCGCTTGAGCTGTCAGCGTGCTCCTGTCTTCCCTCCTGTGTGTCTGCTTTTCCTGCTGCTAGTTTCCCCTCCTGCCTCTGGTCACCTCTGTTCCCTCTACATTTTGGTTTACCCTTAACATGGTTTTGCCCACCCTTTCTCTGTGTATCTTCTGTACTTTCCCACAGTTTTTGGTCTCTTTCCGACTTGCCACATTCCCACTCCCTGAGAGAGGGAGAGTGCCATTGGGAGTTCTAGTCACTAGATCCAAAAAGTACAGTTTTATCTCATTTGAAATTATAAGAACAAATCTTATAGCTTATACATTTTTCCAAGTCCTACAAAAAGATCTCTAAGACCTGAGAACCAAAAAAACGTTGGCTTCAACAATAGGAAGAGGAAATGGCAGTGTCAACATTCACAAGTATTGAAATGACATGTTTAAAACTCACTAATGTTTAAATATAGTGTTAAAAAATTGTATATAGTTTATATGACATGGGGGTTATGTGCTACCCAAATGAATAATGCATAAAGCCTACCTAGGTGTTAAAGTGGTTTGGTCCTCCCTACCACAAGCCATTTATGGCAGTGTTCTCAGGACAGGTCACTTCAGAGAGTTCGACTTTTCCTCAGATCCAAGTAGGTGCCCATTCCTGGGACAGTCAGTTGCCATTAAAGTTTATGTGTGATACAAAATCTGTGTGACCATGACATTGAAAGCTTCACAGTTTACCCAGTGAATTTTTTTCTGTTTGTAAATAAATTCTAACCGTTTATTTATTGTTTGAAAATAACAAAGTAACTGTGCTATTAAATAATTGCTTGATATTCAACTGATTTTTTTTTTGCTTTTTGTCCTGATTTCTCTAGATCATTTTAAATGTAATTTATAGGAGATATTTACAATAAGGCATTTTAGATATTCTAAATTATGTTCCTGTTGTAAAACAATGAAAAATTACAGATATGTTGTTCTTGAACTATTTTCATGTGTTGCACTGAGCTGTGAGTTATGAAAAAAATAATTGTTTAAAGAAATGTTGTCAATGCCCTTCAGCCAGAAATCCCCAGGAACACATCAATAGTTAAACAAGTTGGTGTTTACTGCCTATTGCATTGAGAGGGAGCGCCCCCTATAGGAATAAATGGAGTACCTCGGGAAGAGGGTGTTAGAAACGACCTGTCATAGGATTTGGGCTTTGCTTAGGTGATTTAGAGAAGAGTCTAAGAAAACAGAATTTTCCTCTAGAATGGGGTATGACTGGTCATCTCAACACATCTTATCTAGAGAGAAGGTAGATTAGAAAGGAATAAAACAATTGGTATTGGCTTGGTGCCTGTAGCTGAGTGGCCAGGATGCCAGCCACATACACCAGAACTGGTAGTTTCAAACCCACCTCGGGCCTGCCAAACAACAATGACAACTACAACCAAAAAATAGCTGGGCGTTATGGTGGGTGCCTGTGGTCCCAGCTACTTGGAGACTGAGGCAAAAGAATCACTTCAGCCCAAGAGTTGGAAGTTGCTGTGAGCTGTGACATCACAGTACTCTACCAAGGGTAATATAATGAGACTCTGTCTCAAAAAAAAAAAAAAAACAAAAAACTAAACTGGTAGAAAAGTATCTCTGAGTAATGTCTTGGCTATTCAATGTTTTTTCTGATTCCGTATATGAAGTACTACTTTTTCCAGATCGTTAAAGTATACAAGTGATGCTTTAATAGGGATTACATTAAATTTGTATAGTTGGATAGTATACTTTGAGTAGTATGGACATTTTAACAATGATTGATTCTTCCCAGCCATGAGTGTGGTATATTTTTCCAT
Source organism: Otolemur garnettii (assembly GCF_000181295.1). Lineage (NCBI taxonomy): Eukaryota > Metazoa > Chordata > Mammalia > Primates > Galagidae > Otolemur > Otolemur garnettii. The sequence goes on along the minus strand of NW_003852400.1, from coordinate 7,624,103 downwards.
TTGTTAATATCTTCAGCTATTTCTTTTCTGAGAGTTTCATAGTTCTCTTTATAGAGATCTTTCATGTCCTTTGTTAGGTAAATTCCCAAATTTTCATCTTCTTTGGAACTACTGTAAAAGGAATAGAGTCTTTGATTTTATTCTCAGATTGACTATTGTTGACAAATCTGAAGGCTACTGATGTGTGGGTGTTGACTGTGTATCCTGAGACACTGCTGTATTTCTTAATCACTTCTAAGAGCTTTGTAGTTGAGTTGTTGGGGTTTTCCAGGTATAAAATCATATCATCTGGGAAGAGTGAGAGTTTGATCTCCTCTGACCCCTTTTGGGTACCCTTGATCACTTTCTCTTGCCTGATTGCAAAGGCTAAGATTTCCATTACTATGTGGGAATAGCAGTGGAGACAATGGACACCCAGAACACATTCTTCTTAGTAAGGAATCTCAAGAATGGAAGAAAAATTATCCAATGTACTCAGTACCAATAATCATACACACTTTCACAGGAATGATAAAACACAACCATAGCTGAGGATGCAGGAGGGAAAAGCAGGGTGAGGGGAGGGGGGAGGCTGGTTGGAGGGAGCGTAATTGGTGGGACCTCACCTATGGTGCATATTGCAAGGGAACATGTCAAATATATTAAGAGTAGAGTATAAATGTCTTAACACAATAATTAAGTAAGTGAGTTGAAGGCTATGTTAACCAGTTTGATGTAAGCATTCCAAATTGTATGTAAAATCAGCACCTTGTACCCCATAAATGCATTAATGTACTCAGTTATGATTTAATAAAAAATTAAGAGAAAAAAGAAGTATCAATCACTCATTTTAGTCAAACAAGAAGGGTATTTGGTATTTTGTGAGTGACATAGTAATTATTTTTGTCAAAGTTTATTGTCTCACTTTATCATAGTCTCACGGCATTCTTGTCTGAGATTGATATTCTGTAAGATTATATTCAGTGGAGAATTACAAGGCCTACCAATGAGTGTCAGGGCAGCTTCCAGATGCTTCTCTGGTGTTTCTTGCTCAATGCTAAAACTGAAATGAATACAGGAATTCGAATGTAAGCCTGAAGGAAAGTTGACTTTCACTCAGGAGACTTCCACTGAATATTGGTGGGTCAAACTTCCTTTGTAATTATCGAATGGAGTAAATATCAAAGGGAAAAATGTTAGCGCCTCTTCAAGAATTTGTGTTCAAGTGAAGACCCATAGTGTGACATCAAAGAGGCCATATATTTCATATCTCCCTCCCACGGTCCCTCAGAGAAGAAGATGACAAGGAAAGCTGTGGGTCAGGGATAAGAGACCCTACTGTAAATTTGTAAGCTCAGGTCAGCCCCCTTGGTGTGCATGAGCTCCAAAATCACATAAGAGTGAGAGAACACAACAAAACAAACTTGGAGCTGACACTTCTGTGTGGAGGTAATTCTAGGTTGATAATAGGTTCCAGGACTCCCAACCAAAACAAATTTAAATCAGCCTTGAAGGAATTCAATTTCAACCACAGCTTCAAAAGTTCCAACGTTCATGGTCAAAAACACACAGGGACCAGGAATGGATTAACAAGCTGTGGTATGTGTATATCATGGAAAACTATTCAGCCAATAAAAAGTCAGAGACTGGGAGATGCCTGTGGCTCACAGGAGTAGAACAGTGGCCCCATATACCAGAGGTGGCAGGTTCAAACCCAGCCCTGGCCAAAAACTGCAAAAAAGTTGGAAACTTTACATCTTTTGTATTAACCTGATTGTGTTGGAACACATTCTTCTTAGTAAAGTATCACAAAAATGGAGAAGCAGGAATTCATTCTAATATGAAGGCAGTAGATGTTCTAATACATACCCTCAGAAAAAAAGAAACTCAAATCAATTCAAGGTGGGAGGATGAGGGAGCAGGACAAGGGGCGGAGGGAGGAGGATGGGGATTACAGTGCACGGCACACCTCTTGGGGACAGGACACAATCATAAGAGGGACTTTACCTAGCAAATGCAATCAGTACCTAATTTTTAGTACCCTCAATGAATCCCAGACAATAAAGATACAAAATAAAATAAAATTAAAAAAAAAACACAGGGAAATAAGGCTCCATGAGCAAGAGCCAGCAGAATAGATTATTGAGACAGTGTCAGAAATTCTAGATATGAGTGTCATCAGACACATAAGCAAAATGTGTGTGTTAAATATGTATAAAGATAGAGGAATTAAAATAGGAGCAAAGAATAAAAATCCACAAAAATAACAAGACAGATTTAAAAAATCTTCTACTAATTAAATCCTATAATCATTAAAATATATATATAACCATATTAAGAAAAAAGTATACTGCAATTAAGTAGTTATAGATATGTTGATAAAAAAGTTGATCAAGGATCTTAGGGTTCAAGTCCATAGTAAACTGGCAGGGTGCCTGGTATAGGAATCCTTTCTACTGTAGACTTTGAAACCAGTGTGGATTTTACACTCCAGTGTAAGCTTTCAACTTCATTTCTTTTCTCCAGGCATAGAACTTTCTCAGAGTTTCCTGAATATTTTCTCACCAACATTCAACTACATGTATTTATTATTACATTTATCCCATTATTTTATAAATTTGATTATGTACTTTTCCCCTTGCTGAACTGTGAACTTTCTGATAGCAGGAAAAAAAATGTCTTATCAATTAATCAATGATATCTTAGTAGTATCTGACACAAAACACAATTTATACTAAACATTTATCATTTATTGAGATAAAGTGAATTCTCCAATTTTTCGTTTACTCATATTTTTAATTATGTTGTGAGTTTTCTTTGTCTTCAGTCTTTTTTCCTCTGTTGATGAGTAATATGAAACATTATGAAAACAGTAACTTCCCTAGAGGTAGAACATGTTGCGTCCCTGGACTTTAAAAACATCGTTTTAAAGTTAGCAATATTTGCCTGTCTAGAAATCCCAGCAACAGAGCATTCTGTTCTTTCTTAACTGTTTGTGTTTTGCAAGATGTTCATTTTGTTTTGGTAATCTACATTTCCTGACAATGCTAATTAGAAAAGCATAAAGATATAAGAAAATTCCTGAGACAGTTCTTAAGCTTAATGACTTCTCTTAGCATAAAATAACTAAAACTTATACACATACTAATATTATGCTATGAAATTAAAACATAGGCCTCTTTTAGAATGCTAATTTATCTGAAATATTTATACATTTGCTCAATATTAATGTCTAAATATTTGGCATAGTAAGGTTAAAGGAAACACTCTAAAAACATTTTAGTAATCAGACTTTTCATAAGAAGGGAAGAGTTATTTATTTGCTGTGACATAAAACATGCAGGAAAGGAAGGTCAAATATGATCCACTCCACATTCAATGGGCTGAACATTGTACCCTTTCTTCCTCAAGTAAAGGTGTGTGTGCGTGAAACATTATTTCAGTGTTATTTCTTTATAAATTGTTTCTGTTGCTAGGTCGTGTGAAAGAATGTAATCTGTATTCCCAGACTTTATCTATTTTATGTGTCCTTTGCCCTGATCTTTAACCAATGTTACTAGAAGAATTATTAGAGTAAGCTTTGGGTAGTGAGCTTTATATATTAACCCACAGGTGATTTATGAAATTGCAAAGGAAGTGCTAAGAATGCAGCCGTGATTAAGATGCATTACAATGACACATATTCTACACTTTAAAGTAAAGGACCCACTGAGCAAAGACCCAAGCTCATCCTTTGACAATATTTCACCTTCATGCTTGGATAACTCTGCTAATGGGCCATCATAGTGGGAGACTTACATTTCCATAGTTGAGACAACTGTGGAGAAGAGTCTAATGCTTATTGAGTTCTAAAAATCTGCTTCTATAGCACAGGCAATCACCTCCCCACTCACTATACAAAGATGTTCTAGTGGAGAATAAACACCGTCCCCTAAAATGTGGAAGCAGCATTAAGATACTGCTTAAAAATTGATTTCATGAGAGACTTTTATAATGAGGAATTCTGAGGAATATGAACAGTTAATAATAATACTAGATAATAATAAAATGTAAGATCCTTGTCTTGTTTAATGGCATATGTAAAACTTTTCCATGCATACGTATTTATTTCATAGAAGAACTGTACAGTTTTTCAATAAGCCTGTCAACACAAAATCGGACTGTCCCTAATTTCATTATTTCATGAAACATGTGAATATATGTAATTATATAAATATACACACATATTTGTATATAGACATTTGTTCCTTTTGTTAAAGTCTAACATGACTTTACATTTTAATAATATTTTGTTTGTTTGGCTTTTATTTTGAATTAATATGAGGGTACGAATTTTTAGGTTAAAATTTTTAGGTACAAATTTTAGGTTTTTGTTCTGGCCTCTCAGGTAAAGTTCAAGTTGCAGTTGAGCCTTTCACCAGGAGGCATGCTGAATACCCTCACATTGTGTACATTAGGTGAGATCCCTCCAATTGCCCTCCCCATACCCCACCCCTTCCTTCCTCTTCCCTCCCCTTGCTAGACTGTATTTGTGTTTTATCATTCATGTGGACTGTGGATGTGCAATTGTTTGTATAATGATTTTCCACTCTTGAGATACTTTACTAAGAAGAATGTGTTTCAACTTCATCCGGTTAAATATAAAAGATGTAAAGTCTTCAACTTTGCTTATATCTGTATAGTACTCCATGGTATAGGTATGCCACAGTTTGTTGATCCATTCAAGAAATGATGGGCATTTGGGCGGTGCCTGTGGCTTAAAGGAGTAGGGTGCCGGCCCCATATACCAGAAATGATGGGTTCAAACCTGGTCCTGGCCAAAAACTGCCAAAAAAAAAAGAAAGAAATGAAATGAAATGATGGGCATTTGAACATTTGAGTTGTTTCCATGACTTGACAATTATGAATTGAGCTGCAATAAATGGCAAATGTCTTTGTGATAAAATGATTTTTGTTCTTTAGGGTAGATACCTAGTAATGAATTGTGGGATCAAATGGAAAGTTGATTTTTTTTTTTTTTTTGAGACAGAATCTCACTCAGTCACCCTGGGGTTGAGTGCTATGGCATCATAGCTCACAGCTACCTGAAATTCTTGGCTCAAGTGATTCTCTTGCCTCAGCCTCCCATGTAGTTGGGATGCCCACCACCATGCCAGGCTATTTTTAGAGACAGGGTCTCACTCTGGCTCAGGCTGGGCTCAAACTCCTGAGCTCAAGCAATCCACCTACCTCAGCCTCCCAGAGTGCTAGGATTACAAGTTTGAGCCACCGCACCAGGCATAAGGTTGGGTTTTAGTTCTTTTAAATTCTCCATACTTCTTTCCATAAAGGCGTATTAGTTTGCAATCCCACCAGCAGTGTAAAAGCGTTGTCTTCTTCACATCCACTCCAGCATCTGCACTTTGGGGATTTTATGATGTGGGCTAATCTTACTGGGGTTAGGTGATATCCCAAAGTGGTTTTAATCTGTATTTCTCTAATGATTAACAATGATGAGCACTTTTTTATGTGTTTCTTGGCCACTCATCTTTCACCATCAGAGAAACTTCTGTTCAAGTCTCTTGCCCATTTATAAATGAGATTGTTCAATCTTTTCTTGCCGATCAATTTAAGTTCTCTGAAAATTCTAGTTATCCGCCCTTTTACAGATTTGTAACATCCAAAAATCTTCTCCCATTACGAAGATTATCTGTTTGCCTTGGTTATGGTACGCTTAGCTATGCAGAAACTTTTTAGCTTGATCAAATCCCAGTTATTTATTTTGGGTATTGCTACAATTACCAGGGAGGGGTCTTCCTCATAAAGTCATTCCCCAGGCCAGTACCTTTAAGCATTTTCCCCACACTCTCTACTAAGGTTTTTATTGTTTTGTGTCTTAAATTCAAATATTTTATCCAACAGGAATCAATTTTAGGCAGGGATGAGAAGTGTGGGCCCAGTTTCAGTCTTCTACATGTGACTAACAAGTTCTCCCAGCGCCATTTATTAAATAGGCATTCTTTTCCCCATTGCATGTGTGGTTTATCAAAGATCAAGCGGTGATATGTGGATGGATTCATCTCTAGATTCTCTATTCTCTTCCATGGGTCTGTATCTCTAGTTTTGTTCCAGTACAAGGATGCTTTGATCACTATACATTTGTAGTATAACCTGAAGTCTCATAATTTGATGCCTCCAGATTTGTTTCTATTTCTGAGAATTGTATTTGCTATTCAGGTTTTTTTTTCTGGTTTCATATGAAGTGAAGTACTATCTTTTCAAGTTCTTCAAAGTGTAACTTTGGTGTTTTAATGGGGATTACATTAAATCTGTAGATTGCTTTGGGTAGAATAGACATTTTAATAATTTTGATTATTCCCAGCCAGGAGCAAGGTATGTTTTCCTGTTGTTAACACTTCTGCTAGTTCTTATGTCAGAGTTTCACAATTTTCCTCATAGAGATCTTTCACGTTCTTTGTTGGATGCATTCCCAAATATTTAATCTTTTTTGGAGCCACTGTAAAAGGTATATAGTCTTTGATTTTATTCTCAGATTGGCTACTATTGGTATATCTGAAGGCTACTGATGTCTGGATATTGATTTTTGTAGCACCAGACACTGCTATACTCCTTGATCACTTCTAAGAGCTTTGTAGTTAAATCATTAGGGTTTTCCAGGTAAAGGATTATGTCACCTGCAAAAAGCGAGAGTTTGACCTCCTTTGTCCCCACTTGAATACCCTTGATTTCCTTCTCTTGCCTTATTGCAATGGCTGGGACTTCCACCACTATGTTGAATAGCACTGGGGACAGTGGTCATCCTTGTCCAGTTCCAGTTTTGGTGGAAATGCTTTCAGTTTTACTCTATTCAATATGATATTGGCTTGGGGGCTGTTGTAGATGGCCATTATCAGTTTAAGAAATGTCCAGTCTAACCTATTTTCTTATCAAAAATAAATGTTAAATATTGTCAAAGGCCTCTTTTGCATCAATTTAGAGCATCATATGGTCTTTTTAAAATTTTATTTATGTGATAGATTATACTTATGGATTTACATATGTTGAACCAGGCTTGCATCCCTGGGATAAAACCAACTTGATAACGGTGTATAACTTTTTTAATATGTCTGTGTATTCTACTTGCTAAGATCTTATTGAATATTTTTGCATTGACATTCATTAATCATATTGGCCTACAATTTTCTTTTTTTAAGAATGGAAGTTTTTAATATTGGTGATGTGTAGTTTAAAGTTTTTAGCTTAGTGTACTCTTTCTTGTCCAGGAAATCTTGGCGGACCCCAAATTATGAAGATTTTCTCATGTTTTCTTCTAAAATTTTATGGTCTGAATTTCTATATACAAATCCAAGAGTCATTTCAAGTTAATTGTGCATGGTATAGTATAGGAGCTTGAGTTTAGTTTGTTTTGCATATAGATATTTAATTTTTCTAGCAATATTCACTGAGAATATTATCTTTTTCATCTTAAATTATCTTAGAGATATATCATAATACAATTAAACATGGGCCAGTCTATTTCTAGACTCTTATGTTCATTTACCAATTTGTCTCTTGTTGTAAAATATCTGGATTTAGGAATGCCCTCATATTTAAAGGTGGTATTACTTGGCTCATGAGATAACATCAACCTTAGATATCATTTATATATTAATTGATATTAATAATTACACATGTCTTGAAACAACATGAACTTTATAAGTACTCAGTATAAATGCATTTTTACTATAATCCTATTATATTTCTTAAAGACTTTCATCTTGCTTATTGCTGTTATAACTCAGAGCAACTATTAGTGACTATATACAAGATAATTAGAACTTAAGATGAAATTGCTATGCTTTTACAGTAGTTTGACTCATTTGACTTTTGGCAGAAAGGTTCCTGTAATATGTATGTATGTATGTATATATTTACTACACATACAGATCTAAGAGTCATTTCAAGTTATTTGTCCATGGCAAATATGTTATTAATTGCTAGAACTACTTTAAAAATAAATTTTTTATATCTGTAATTATGAAAAGCTTTAATGGATTCTACCACTTGCTTTTCATAAAATCATATTTGTTTACATGTGCCATGAAGTTAAAAATAGCAGTTAAAAACAGCAAACTAAGCAAATATATAGCATCATGGATGGACAGTAAAATAATACTAACAAGGCTGTATCAGAGCAGAATTCTTTGGAAAAGCAAAAGGAGTTGAAATAACCCAAATGTGCATAAATAAGGATCAATGAAATAAATTGTCTTCCATGCACAGTGAAATACTGCACAAGTATAAAAGAAAATGAAAAACCCCTCTTCATATGATTCCTCTGGGAAAAAATATCAAAGCAGAAAAAAAAAGGTGCACAAACATCACTTTTTTTCTAGAAACAAAGGAATGAATACAAATGTATTCCATACTAGTATGTAAAGTTCACTGGCTAGTGACAGAAAGATTCAAAAGCCAACTGAAAAAGCCTTTTATTGGCCAAAAATTGGAACATTCTGATTATCAATAAAAATGCTAGCAGTGGATTAAAAGACATAGAACGTTTTATAATCTATGACCTTATCATAGATTCATTTATTCAAAAATAAATGAATTAAAAGACACAAAAGAAAAAATTCCCAGCTCCTTTGGAGGATGCTAGTGAACCAACTCTGTATTCTGAAACCTGGTAAATAAATGGGAGGGGACAAGTGGAGCCATCATTTTGCCTGATTTTCCTATAAAAGCTGTAGTCCAATTGTTGATGAGAGTAAAGTTCCCGTTATAGAAATAGTCCAATTAATTAAGAAGGAAGATGAATTAGACTATCACTATAATCTGTAAATCCTTAATGAAATGATTAATCTAGTGGCTATTTCTAACATCACAGAAAGAGAGAGACTTCAGGAAATTATATCGTCTTGGTGGAAATACAAAACACCACCTATGGAGTAATCTTTCCGAAAATCAACTGATCCAAATAAAGATTTACATTTAGTCACCAGTCTACAGAAAACTCAAGGAAGAGAGGAATCTGTTAAATGGCATCACAGGATGTAATCTTTAAAATTCAGAAGGTGAGAAACTCTAAAGGACAAATATTCCAGGTTAAGAAAAATGATAAATATTAAAAGAGAGAAAAGGAGGGAGGGCATATTGTAGATTAAAAATACCTGTAAGAGATATATCAACAGCATGTGATAAATATTTCAAACTTGTTTGGTCATTCAGACTACTTATTTAGTAATTTGGGAATAATCTGGAAAATTTGAGTACTAACTTTAGATATTTAGGTATCAGTATAAATTGATTAGATATCAGTATAAATTGATTTCTGTTTTTGCTTGCTAAAAAGCAATCATTGTAAATGGAACTGGGACATACCCTTGATCTGTTAATAAACATAAAATTCTTCCCTAGCTTAGGAGACAGTAGTCCCCAACAATAGCAGCAAGGCATCCCAGAACATACAGAGAACCTTTGTTACCATTTTAGTATGTCAGCCTTGGCCATGTTTCAGAACTGTGGTTATGACTGTGGCAGAGAGGATAGTTAGACCCCTTCCTTAGGGAAACATTTCCCAGCTTGTGGTCCTGAAAGGTGGTCCTGCAATATACTCTAGAAAAAGTAGGAGTTTAGTGACCACATGTATTATTAAGATCCTGAAATAAAGATAACTTTTAGTTATCTGATAAATCCAGTTTTACACAATTATTGCTATATATATTTGTTTAGTTTTTAACCATTTGGGATTCATTAAGGGTACAAAGAATTAGATTACACTGATTGCAGTTGTTAGGTAAAGCCCCTCTTGTAATTGTGCCCTACTCCCAAAATGTGTGCCATACACCATGACTGCCCATCCCCCTCCCTCCTTGTATTAGATCATCTACTATCTTCATATTAGAATTGAGTACATTGGATTCTTGCTTCTCCATTCTTGTAATGTTTTACTAAGAAGAATGTCTTCCAACTCAATCTGGGTTCAATCTTAACTATTAACATCTTGTGGAACATACTTTGGGAAAGCTGTTTTATTAATAGTTATTGTATCACATCCATATTGCTTTGCTTACTTACTTTTTAATACAAAGAATGGGAGAGAAGAAGATGTTTTGATACTAAATCCTGTCATTGTATACAAAAGGAAATCATAGTAGGGGCAGCTCCTGTGGCTCACAGGAGTAGGGCGCTGGCCCCATATGCTAGAGGTGGCAGGCTCAAACCCAGCCCCGGCTAAAAACTGCAAAAAAAAAAAAAAAAAAAAAAAAGAAGAAGAAAGAAAGAAAGAAAAGAAATCACAGTAAACTAAAATTTCAGCTCTACACAAATGTTAAGAAAAAAGTTTAAGGGTCATAATATAAAATTTTATCTTGGATTTATTGTGGAATGTTTAATCTTTATTTGACAATGAAAAACTATGTGAATGAAAGGCAGGCATCTTTTCTAAATGAGCAAGATAAGATTAAAATTTTAATTTTTAAATTTTAATTTGTAAAAAATTTCTCAATTTGTTAAAATTGACTTTTTAGATTCAAGTTTTTGATAGGAGTCAACAAGGTTAAAATTTATCACTGGCAGTCAGTTTTTTCATTCATTTATTTGTACTTTATTTTTTCACTTTGCATATAGGTACATTAGCCGTCCATTACCTTTCCTCATTTCCAAGGATTCTATTGTGTTTTGTTTGCTTAGTGGTTGGGGAGTCACAGGAAAAAAAAATTCCTGAAAACACAGACATGTGTATCATATTTTTCCCAGAGTTTTAGTGATAAAGGGATGGCAGATTAAGATTAAGATAGTTAATCTAGATAAAACTATCTCAACAGTGCTTAATGTGTTTAAACAAAGAGGAGACAGCTAAAATTACTCTCTGTATCCACAGCTACCTTGAATTCTTTGAATATTCTCCTGACACCACAACTTGTATAGAATAGATTAATTTAGCATTGGGTCAAGGACTAGGATTATTAATCATAGTCACATAGTAAATATGCACATTTCCTGACCAATAAGAATATGGGGAGTGGCTCGGCGCCTGTGGCTCAAGCGGCTAAGGCGCCAGCCACATACAACTAAGGTGGCGGGTTCGAATCCCCAGCCCAGGCCCACCAAACAACAATGATGGCTGCAACCAAAAAAATGGCCAGGCATTGTGGCGGGTGCCTGTAGTCCCAGCTACTTGGGAGGCTGAGGCAGGAGACTCGCTTGAGCCCAGGAGTTGGAGGTTGCTGTGAGTGTGATGCCATGGCACTCTACCCATGGGGATAGCTTGAGGCTCCGTCTCAAAAAAAAAGAAAAAGGAATATGGGGAGTGATTGTGTAAAAGTATCTCGCATTACCTCATACCAGCTGTGTGATAATCCTCAAATCAATTACCTAACTTAGCATTGGCTTTCTCAGATAAGGGGAAAAGATACCCACTTGCTTTGGTTATTTACCTTTTAATGCTTTTGATATAAAACGAAATAGTACCTATGAAAGTTCTTTGTAAACTATGAGGGCTTATACATGTGGGATTTAATTTAATTTAGTTCATCCTAACTTATTGGTTTCTCAAACTTTACAATGTGGTTTTTGATGGTTAAGAAAGCATGACTCATCAAAGCTGTCTATTCTCATTGTGACTGGCAGTTCTTCCATTCAGTTCATCTATCTATATGTTATAAAATGCCATGGTCTCTCACCATAAATATTTGTATTAAAATAATTTTAAATTGCAGTCGAACCTCTATAAAATGACCACATAAGGGACTGTAACACGTGGTCAACATATGATAGTTATCGACATAAGGAATTATTAGGCCTACTGTACTGATTGATGTGTACATGGACTTTGCTTTCTTGTACAAATCTTATTAGAGCATATCATACCAAGTCATACATAATCAAAACACAGTAAAATCGTATGTACAGTATCACACAAAATCTATACATTTACTGTTTTCTCATGGTTTAATCATTCTTTATGAAAAAAAAAGAGCCAATCGTGCTCCATTTTTTATTCTTACTACAAATAAAAGTAGAGAATGCACTCTCAACACTGGCTGCGCCACCCTGCATCCCTGGGCAAGTTTTCTGCAGAAAATGATGTCAATTGCATTATCAGATCTCTGACATTCTATACTTTTGGAGTCTCTACAGTTTCTGTGTCATCCCCACTTGCTGCTTCTACTTCATCAGCTGCTTCATGCACTTTTATGCTGGTCTGTACTTTGGTCAATATCACTTGGAAAATTGCTTCTGGGTCAGGTTCAGGTGGCTCCCTCATCACCCATTGCAACAAAAGCTTCAAAATCTTGTCCTTTGAGTCTGCTGTGGTAGATGGACTATCTGATGGGGCCAAAATGTGCTCTTGAGTTGTGACAAATCCTCCTTTCTTGAAACACTTCTTTATCATTTCTGGCTTAATTTTATTCCGAGCAGAACTGATCTAGAGGACAGCATCCAGAACATTAACTGAGGTAGCAACTGAAGTTGCTTCCACAGGTAGACCGCAGATTTGTGTTTTAGTAATGACCCACTATAGGACTGGGCTCAGTAGGGCATTTTAAATGTTTTGATGATGGCTTGGTCAAGAGGTTGGATTTTTGAGGTCATCTTTGGAGACAGAAATTTTAGTGTTACATTTGTGCAATGATTCACTTGCTGGTGGCTAGAACAGTTGTTTACTATCAGTAGAATAGATTGTTTCTTCTTCATTTCTCAATCCCTATCCCTTATTCACTCCTCAAATAGGGCACCAGTCATCCATGAGCATTTGTTTGATCTCCAAATAACAGGAGGTTGTCTGACTTTACATTCTTGAATGCATGTGGATTTGCCAATTCACCAATCACCAGGGGCACTAGTTTCTCTTTGGCTGAGCTAGCCCAAAGAACCGTGACATGTCCTTTGCAAAGTTTCAGCCCTTACATTTATCACCCTTCATGATGAGACTTTTGTCAGGCCTCATCTTGATAAAGAGTCTGAACTTGTCAGCATCGAAGATGTCATGATCTTTGAAGCCTCTGGCGAAGTCTGTGAACTTTCTTATGAACTTGTCCATGTCTACTGAAACTTCATTAGATTCACCACATAAGACATTCTAGGAGAGCTCATGTTATAGTTTTAAATTTCTTGAGCCAACCACTTGATGCTTGGAAATTTGCCACCCCAAATTCCTATGTGAATGTTTTAGCAACTTCTTAGATTATCACCCCAGAGTTTTGAGTGTTAACTTCCCACACTTGTTTAAACCAGTGTAGCATGACTTCACTGACTTCATTAAGGGAAGTTTTCCTCCTTTTCCACTGTAGGTCTCCACTTTCCTTGCCACACTTTCCAAGTATTCAGGTTTACATTTTTGGGTGTTGCTGCTGTCTTGCTAACTAACACCAAAACATTCACCATTCTTTCTTCGGCTGCTACTTTCTAGAAAATGTAGATCAACCCTCTCCTTAAATGCCAGATCTTTGAGTTCTTCCTTTGGGCCATGCTGTCTCAATTAACTGTAAAATTTTTCAGTATTGTACGCTGTGCCTATAGTTCAGACCAGTCCTTCATATTGAAAAATATTTCATAATAAGTGGCAAATGATAGGACATTAGGCGTAATCCAACACATGCTAATAAGAAAACATGAAAATAGAAAAAAATAATATAACTAAAGGGGCAAGGCCCACACCTACTGCCCCTTGCTGTAGAGTGGTCTCAACTGGTTAAGTTATAGAAGGTAAATTAATATTGTGTATCACAGTCCAAGTGGTCAAAATATAACTTACAGTCAATATATGAATGTCAGTCTTCCACTGAGTACATGTGATGCTTGTCTGGTCTAGAAAATTAGGTCAACTTAAGTAGGTGGTCAATGTAGGGAGGTGGTCAACTATGGAGGTTCTTATTATATTTTGTTTGCTGACTTATTCCAAATATCACTTAAAGTTTTAAACTCAGAATTTTTCTTAAGCCAATATTAAAGAAAAATGTGCTTTCTTGTATTACTTACAGGATTGAGAATTAGGTTTCTATCAATTTCTTATTTATATATGTATTTATATTTGGAAAAGTAACTAAATGCTCTTCATGAATCTAGATTGAATCAGATTATTTGGAGGACAAACTCTTCTTAGTTTAAAACACTAGTATTTTATTAATAAAGAATTCATTAAAAATTTGATTTCATGAATATATACATATCTTATCTTACATATGTGTAATATCATAATAATCTCTGAGCCAAATTACTATGTACTTGAGGATGTCAATTGAAATGATTCTCTTTTGGAATTTACATAATTATGTCATTACTTATATTTAGAAAAACTACATAAAAGATGATTCATGAGTTAATATTTTAATTTATTAAAAGGTAGTGTTGTCACATAATGAGGCAGCTATTATACTAATGTCAGATAAATAAGCCCTAATTTTTCAAATACCTTAAGGGTCAGCTCCATGATCATATAGTATGAGTGATATTAGAGAGTTAATAGATTTTCACTGCTTTTCATACCTAATGTCACATAAAGCAAAACTCAATTGATGTTCATAGAGCAGCAATAATTCAATCACTTTAAATTCCAGAGCATTCCTGTGACCTTTTTTGTGGTAGAAATATACTGACTCAAAAATAGCCACATGTTTGAAGAGTAGATAGTCTAAAACAAATACTTCATAGAAAGTATTACACATTTTTCAATTTATTATGTGTTGAGAAACATCTGTAAAGGGAGGTGATTGATTCCCTTATCATAAGCCTAGTAAGGGCAATTATAGACCTTTAAAAATCTAAGTGATAATCATTAAAGTTGACAGTATCAGTCAAGTTGCCAGTCTGCTCTAGACAGCGTTTCAGCCTTAGTTTCTTATTAGGAAATTCATTTTTCTTGAAGTTAAAACAAGATTATATAACAGTTAAATCTGGGATTCCTGCCAGATGTTATTGACATGTTATTATCCTTTGTATTTGAAAGTACTACTAAAACAGATTTCTACCATGACCAAGACCAAGGGTGAGTGGTTTTTTATTGTGAGCTTATGGTCAGTATTGAATTGTTCACATTTGCCCACTGCCATTTTGGTCATGTTCTGGCTAATTGACAAGCAAGGCAGCTGGAAGTAAAGATTTCGTTATAACTCCCTGGAGAAAGTTCCTTGTGTACCTTTTATAACCTCCTATGTTATTCTGCCCTGCACAAAGACTGTGTATGGTTGTACTTTTCTTCCCAGTAATGAGTCTATACCTCTGAGCATTTGAGAAAACCAACAGGAAATACAAATTACATGGGTTTCAAAATAGGAGAACTGGCAAAAAGCATGATTGAACTGGGGAAAGAAATGGAAAAACTGAGCTCATTTGACATTTTAGCAACTGGGATTTTCTTTTGGTAAATATGGGGCATTTGTATGAGGGGGGCAGGCTGTGCATGCAGTTGCCCACAAACTGGACACAAGAAAGGAAATTACATTAAAATGTAATTTAATTCTGAAGATCGTTGCATTATGTTTGAAAGGTCAAATTTTACCAAATATATCAATATTTATTATAAATAAGAAACAAAGGAAGAAAAGATATAAGGAAGGGAATAAAGGTAGGAGGGATGGAGGGAGGGACTGGTCATAAAATACCCTTAGCCTTCTGGCAACATGACAGCTACATGCATCAGAGGGTCATTCTTTTATGATAGCAAAACCCACAGTGTCTATTCAGGGTAGCTATGAGGGTATAAAACTAGCAACTAGCTGGGATAGTGTTGCTCAATGTACCTTTCCCACCTAATAGTTTACAGATTAATACTTCTATAAAATAAAATGAAAAATTAATAGTGAATTGCTAGAAAAATTTTAAAAATACAAAATATAAGTTTCTAGTGGTATTTGTTGGTGTATTTGTTTTGTTAGTAGACTTAAAACCCGAACACATGAAGCTACTCTGATAAATTGCTACAATTGCTTTTTATTCTCAGTTGCTGACCAATATTAAGCATTTTACCTGCCATTATTTGGTTAAACATGATGTACCACTGGCCTAGAAGAGCCAAACCCTGCCCTAAATATATTAAGCTATTGTGCCAAATTATTCTTCTCTGTTTGTGTAATAACAATGAAGCTGCTACAACTTTTCTAATTGTATATCCTTAACACCTTAGCACTCTTCATTTTGCTGTTAGAAGTTCATATCCAACATTCATTATGCTAATTAATAACACTCCATTGTAGATTTCTAAACAATATTTGAAGTGCCTGAAAGGTTGGTTCTTGATTAAGGTATTTTAATGCTAATTGTCCCGAAGGTGTAAATCAAAATTGACTTACACATCTTATGCAGAGACACAGAAAATACACGCAACAATGCTTATTCTACAGTATTTTAAAGGAAAATCACAATATATATGAACAAAGAAAACAAAATGTCAAAACCAAAGTGATAATTTGAGTTGAGTTTAAAAAAAGACTTCCTTCACTCAGGTGACCAAATGGTGTCAATCCTACAGGAAACATAGGGCTATATCCCTTCCTAGTTGTACAGATGATGCATATTCGCCTATGGTTCACCTTCTGAAGTTTCCAATAGAGATAATACATGGAAGAGTTCTGGGTCCACAATTGTTTCACTGGCCAGAAACAAAGAGACCCAAGGAGAAGCATAAAAGGAGTTTCACAGAAGGAACAGATTTGATTGCATTCCTCAATTAGGTCTTTCAAATCTGGACATGTGCTTCAGAAATCTCCTGGATTCTAGTATTTTTCATGAAACCAGTTTTGAGAATTCAGGTACTTACTAATGAATTTCTGTCTTCTATTGGAGTCTTTCTTCATCCCTGGAAAATAATTTCTCATAGTAAAAATAATTTTACCAACCTATATCCAAATAATTTCACGAACCTGTATCCCATTCTTCCCAAAAGGTGTTCAGAAATGTTATAATAATTCTGTATTTTGGACAGGCTTACAAGTTATTTATAAGTCTGGGCATATTAATAAAAAATGATGAAATTCCTATGTCCTTGCTCATATGTTTACTACTTTAAGTCTTAAATACTTTGTTTAGAAACTCTTTTCTTTGATTAATATCCATTCCTGAAATGCCTAATTTTAATAATACATCATCTAAAAACCAAATAGGGAATGCTGCTCCTTCAAGAATTTTATATTTAAAAAAATTGACACTTGATATTAAATTGATGATTAAGAAATAAATTCAAGGGCAGTACCTGTGGCTCAACGGAGTAGGGTGCCAGCCCCATATGCTGGAGGTGGCGGGTTCAAACCCAACCCTGGCCAAAAAACCACAAAAAAAAAAAAAAAGAAAATTCAAAAATAAATTGCATATAACTAGTTGAAGTCATAAGCAGATTGAGCTCTACCCAGGAATAGCTCTAGACTCTGTCTCAAAAAAAAAAAAAAAAAAAAAAAAAAAAAAAATGTAAACCTAGACTTGATGTTCCACTTCTAGAATGGGTAATTTTCCCTATAATCTTACATTGATTGAAAGCAAAGGAATGATAGAGAATATTTGTTTAGCAAATACTGTTTTGAAACATAAAACTTACATACTAAAAATAATTGCATTTGTCTCTCATTTTTTTCCTTATAATGATAAATTGGGTTAAAAGCTTTCATTTTTACTTAACATAAGGAAATACATTTCAGCTGAGGGATAAAATAATCAAGTTGGTGCCATCATGTTCTGGTACCATCTTGTAACATGATAGTATGCATGCATAATAGTCTATGTTCTATACAGTTGCATACTTGGTATGAATATCTTAAAGATAGTAGGATCATATTTTTTTCTACTTGGTGCTTATTTTCAATTTTGTAATTGTTTAATTTGGTGTAATTTTTGGTAATTGTTTTGGATGACAGATCTAAATCAATTACTAATTAATATCTAAAGCAGGAAATAAAACTCAGTAAACTCATAAATCATCGTATTATTTAACTTCGAATAAACTTTTTCTTATAAAACTAAAGTGTTTTCATTACAGGCCATTCTTGATTATTAACAGAAGAAACAAAATATACATTTTTACATCATGAAGCCAAATATTTTTGTTTTATGAGGACATCTTCGATCAAGACATAAAACTTGACCTCAGATGCCACCAATTAGCAACTGTTTGCTAATTGTCCTTCATGGCTGTGGGTATTAATCTAGCTCTCAGGGCAGCACCTGTAGGTCAGTGAGTAGGGCACTGGCCCCATATACCAAGGGTGGTGGGTTCAAACCCAGCCCTGGCCAAAACTGCAACAAAAAAATAGCTGGGTGTTGTGGCAGGCGCCTGTACTCCCAGCTACTTGGGAGGCTGAGGTAAGAGAATCACCTAAGCCCAGGAGTTGGAGGTTGCTGTGAGCTATGACACTACAGCACTCTACTGAGGGCAATAAAGTGAAACACTGTCTTTAAACACCCCCCCCAAAAAATCTAGCTCTCAGTATGAGTAAGTCATGGAGCCTATTAAACAGTTAATATAGAAAAATCAGTATCTTTGAGACATAATGTGAACTTCTTATTGTATTTTACTATTACTGTATTGCTAGTCTGTATTTTAGTTTATAGTCTCTCAAAAAATTCTTTGTACTTTTATCCTTCATTGAGGAAATACCTACTGAATGCCTACTAAGTGTCAGGCTCTGCTCCTTCATGAAAATCACATTCTAGGAGACAATATAGACAATAAACAAGTAAATAATTTTAGATCATGGTAAGGGGTTTGGAGATGAATAAGTTTAGATAAGGTGAGGAGTAATATTTGAGCAGAGATACAACCAAGTCAAACAGGCAAAGTGAAGGTAATTCTAAACCAGCTATCAAGAGTGAGGAATAGATTTGCTGCAGCTCCTTGGTGATTTGTATCATACTCATGAACAACATGATTGCACTGACTATCTCTCAGCATGCAGATAGAATGATAGTTCTTCAGGTGAACAAAAAGTAAAAGAATGGTAGTGATTTACTGAGATTCTGTTTCTGTGAGCCACTTGGGAAAGTAATTGGTGATAAATTCCATATCAATAGTCTAGTCTTTTTATGTTTAATCCTGGACTCTCACCAATAATATTTGCACACAAGTTGTCCTTCAGTGTTGTATGTAAATAATACAAGTTGTATCAATTGAAAAACATCATCTTAAAGTTTTGGGATCTCCATTCCCAAAGGGAATTCTAGGATTTCTATTCCAATTTCTTCATTATGTCCTGATTTTACGTGGAACGTAATATTAATTATTTGTGAAGGGTATGCCATGATAATCCCACTCCTATTAATATAGTAGATTCTTACTCCTGTTGCTATCATTTTGTTCTTCCACTCAATGTATATATTTTTTTAACTATTAAGAATTACTAGGCTGGGCACAGTAGCTTACCCCTATAACCCTAGCACTCTGGGAAGCTGAAGGGAGTCGATTGCCTGAGCTCAAGAGTTCCAACCCAGCCTGAGCCAGAGTAAGACCCATCACTAAAAATAGCTAGGCTTTGTGTTGGGCACCTGGAGTCCCAGCTACTCAGAAGGCTGAGGCAAGAAGACCGCTTGACCCCAAGAGTTTGAGTTTGTTGTGAACTATGATGCCATGGTACTCTACCAAGGATGGGAAAATGAGACTCTGTCCTAAAAATAATACTTTTTTGTCCAGTTTTTTGCTTTTTTCATTAATTTTTAATTAAAATCATAACTATACATTTATACAATGTGATGATATGACATACAATGTAGAATACTCAATGTATAATTGAATACCTGCTATGTTCATGCATTTAGCATATTTGTATGCACTTTCTTATTTCACCCTGTGAATTTTCAAATTCACAGGGTGTTGAAACAAATAAACAACAACAACAAAAACCCAGAACTATGTTATGGGGTTTTGTAAGGTTGCCATACCCATAGAAACAAAGTGAAATAACATACCTCATTTTCCCCAAATCTAGTTAGTGTCAGTGCTGCCATCATCTTCTCACTCTGCTTGAAATCTTGGCAAAATTATTGATCCTTTCCTCACCAAATCCAAACCCATTTCAATCCCCAACTCCTGTACATTGTGTTTTATTTCCTATAGAATTAAACTCAGCATTTTTTCATGTAAGGCTAGAATCTGCCCTTGAAGCAGGGGGTCAAGGTCTATCTCTGGACCCAGTACCCATGAAGAATGTGGCACACTTCTCTCAGTAGGAGTGGTTCATGCTCAGAGGCACTGAAGGAGGCACCTCATATATTAATAGAACACACAAGAAAAACCAGACACTTTTGCCACATCTCTTTTGGGGGTCATGCCCTACCATCTGCACATCCTTCTCTCCCTTCTAGTCAAGAGTGTCTAAGATGGTGGGAGAAATTGCTTGGCACCAGATCAAAAGACCCAAGTAAATATTGTAGCTGTGTGATGTGAATTTGGAAAAGTCAGTTCATCTCTAAAACACCACCCTATTTACCTCATGTTGCATAAAAGCAGTAATAAGTATTTAAAACCTTTGAAATAGTCTGCATTCACAAAAGGTAATAGTATTATAGTTAATTAACATTAAATAAGCAAAAGTTTAAGTAACCTAATTTTACTATTCAGGGCTGCACAGTCTGTATGTTACACTAAATAATTTGAATTAAAACTTAGTCCTAAAATGGTATCCTTTCTCACTTGTAAAAAAGAATTGCTTGGCTTAACTCCAGAATCAAAAAAGTATAAAAATTTGGGGTCATCAGTTATAATGATAGCTACAAAATTGATAAAGATTTTACATTGGAGGGGGTCTTTATTATAAAAGATATTTCTGTCACAAGTGTAAACCCCATCTTTAGTTAATCATGTCCCTAAATCAGCCTTTTACTTACATGAATTATTCGAAATATAATTACACTTATCAACAAAATTAATAACTGCCTTGTATATTTTGTTCATTTAAGAACACTCTCAGGTGAATGATAATTTATTTTTAAAATAAAAACTTCAGCCATTTCTCTAGACTTTTCAGGAGTCAGAAATTAAATATTATCCTTAAAAGTGTTACACACCAAAAGCTAGAAATCATTTTATTATTCTGTACAATGATTATGCAGAAGGGAGACTTAAAAAGCATTGTTTTTCTTTATGATATAATGATAGTAAATGGTATATTAAAAAAAAAGAACAAAACATGGCTGGGGCAATCCATATTAATGCCACCCTAGAAAATACTAAGGATCTTTGGCCATATAATTCAATGACTATAAAATAAACAGACTATTTAAAATATAATATTTATGCATTTTATACTTACTTTCTAAAAGAAAATTATTTCTGTTAGAGTACAGAGTTGATCATTTAGCAAGAGATAGTAAAATTTCATTCAAATGAGATTCTTACAATAACAGGTTGACTATAAAAAAGCCACTTTTATGACCAAGGAAATAGCTCATCACTCAAAATTAAAAAATAGATAATAATGCCCAGGACATCTTTTATGGCATGAAATATACACAGCCTTTTATATATTGCACTGGCCAAGTATGGTTGCATTCATGTATTTGAAGTGTTTGCCATTATTGGGAGAATTACTTAAGTTATCAATTGAGTAAAGATGTTATTGGGATTTAAAGATAAAAATTATAGTAGGCAGGATAATGAATGATCATAAATGAAAAAAGCGACATGTATCTGTGAAACCCTTCAATTCTCATTATAATAGTGCTCTGTATAAAGGTGTTATTGGACAGTCTTTTCTGTTCCCTTAGCCTATCCGTAGGAAATAGTTAACCTTTTGCCCTGTTCTCTGTAAACACAACTGTCCCTCTAGAACTATACCAGAGGTAAAATCATGTCCTGTACATATATAGGTGTGGTGTGTGTTTCCTGTCATACTTATTTTTCTTATTTTCCTATCTACCTTACCCCAGAAGCAGTAAATATTAATTTTCAATGAAGTTTATGGCCTCTAATATGTTTCTTAATTTCAAAAGATATTCTTGTATAGTCATGCCTTTTTAAAAATGTATTATAACTTGGTAAGATAATTGTATACATTTATGTTTTATAAAATGATGCTATAATTTATAAATACATGTTGAAATAACTAAACCAGTCTAATCAACGTATCCATCACCTGAAATGCTTATCATTTGGGGGAAGAGAATGTTTGGTATTTACTCAGCAATTTTAAAATGTACAGTACACAATCAACTATATTAATCATGCTGTGCAATAAATCTCAAAAAAAACCCCAAATATTCCTCTTATCTAAATGAAATTATTTTATACCCTTTGACCATCATCTCCCCTTCCCCTCAACCCCCAGCCTCTGTAACCATTTTACTCCCAGTTTCTCTGAGTTCACTTGTTCTAGATTCTACATAGAAGTGAGAACATGTGTTGTTTGTCTTTCCGTTTCTGGCTTAATTCATCCAGCATTATGGTCTGTAAGTCCAGTCATGCAGCAAATGGCAGAATCCCTTCTTTTTAAAGACTGAATGGTATTCCATTGTGTATATGTACCTTATTCCCTTATCTGGTCATCTGTTCATGGACACTTAGATTGATTACATGACTAAGCTATTGTGAATAGTGCTTCAAAGAACATGAGAATGTAGCATTGTAGTTTTTATTTTAAATTAATATGAGAATATAATGTTTAGGTTACATTGTTTCAGTTCTAAGGTAACGTTCAAGGTGTAGTTGAGCACAGGGGTCATGGAAACACCCTCACCTTGCACTCATTAGGTGAGATCCCACCCATTGCCCTTCCCTCTTCTGCCAATCGCTTTCTCTCCTCACCCCTCCCCTCTTCCTCCAGTCTTCTCCACCTTGCTAGACTATATTTGTGTTTTATCTTCC
Organism: Otolemur garnettii; assembly: GCF_000181295.1. Taxonomy (NCBI): domain Eukaryota; kingdom Metazoa; phylum Chordata; class Mammalia; order Primates; family Galagidae; genus Otolemur; species Otolemur garnettii. The sequence continues at coordinate 7,601,362 of NW_003852400.1, read as the reverse complement.
ATGTGGTATGTAGTTGTTTCTATATTGGTTTCATATTAGTACTGAGTATATTTGGTGTTTGTTTTTCCATTCTTAGGATATTTTACTAAGAAGAATGTGTTTCACCTCCATCCCAGTAAAAACAAGAGATGTAAAGTCTCTATATTTTCTCATGACTTAATAGTACTCCATGGTATACATATACCACAGTTAATGAATCCATTCATGAGTTGATGGAGACTGGAGTTATATCCACAATTTGGCAATTGTGAATTGAGATGCAATAAGCATTCTGAGGCAAATGTCCTTGTGATAAATTGATTTTTATTCTTCTGGGTAGATACCTGGTAATAGAATTTTGGGATCTAATGAAAGGGCAACTTTTAGTTGGTTAGGAATTCTCTGTAATTAGTTTGCAATGCCACCAGCATCATAAAAGTATTCTCTTCTCTCCATATTTAAACCAGGATCTGCAGATTTGGGATTTGGTGATATGGGCTAATTTCACTGGAGTTAGGTGATATCTCAGAGTGGTTTTGTTTTGCATTTCTCTGATTAGATATGATGAGTATTTCTTCATGCGTTTGTTGGCCATTTGTCTCTCATCTTCAGAGAACTTTCTGTTCAAGTCTCTTGCCTGCTTATAAATAGTGTTGTTTGCTTTATTCTTGTTGATAATTGAGCTCTCTGAAGATTCTGGTGGTCAGCCCTTTGTCAGAATAATAACATGCAAAACTCTTCTCCCATTGGTATGCTTTGCATATGTTTGGTATGCAGGAGCTTTTTAGTGTGATCATGTCCCGTTTTTTATTTTTGGTGTTGCTGTAGTTGCCAAAGGGGTCTTTGTCATAAAATATTTTCCCAAGTCAATTTTATCAAACATTTTCCCCACACCCTCTTCCAGACGTTTTATTATTTCATGTCATAAATTTAAATCTTTTATCTCGCAAGAGTCAATATCATACAGAATGGAGTAAAACTGAAAGCATTTCCAATCAAAATGGGAATTTGACAAGGATGCCCAGTATTACCACTGCCACACAACACAGCGCTGGAAGTCCTGGCCATTGCAATCACGTAAGAGAAGAAGATAAATAATATTCAAATGGGGATAGAAGAGATCAAATTCTAACTTTGTGCCAGTGACAAGATCTTATACCTCAAATACCTCAAGGACTCTGCTACAAAGCTCTGAGAAGTGATCAAGGAATACAGCAGCATGCAGATACAAAAGCAATGCCCACAAATCAGTAGCCTTCATACTCGCCAATAACAGTCAAGCCGAGAATAAAAGCAAAGACTCTATACCTTTTACAGCTCCAAAAAAGATGAAATACCTGGGAATTTCTCTAACAAAGGATGTGAAAGATCTCTATAAAAAGAACTATGAAACCCTGAGAAAAGAAATAGCAGAAGATGTTAACAAATGAATGAACATACCATGTTCATGGTTGGAAAGAATCAACATTATTAAAGGGTCCATACTACCTAAAGCAATCTACAGATTTAATGCAATCCTTATAAAAGCGCAAGCATCATACTTTGAAGAAAATGAAAAACTAGTAGTTCATTTCATATGGAATCAGAAAATAACCCCAAAACCAATATAATTTTTAGAAACAGAAACAAATCTGGAGCCATCACAGTCTATAGCAGTGGTTTTCAACCTTCCTAATGCCACAATGTATTTGCATTGTTACAAAGGGGTCATGACCCACAGGTTGAGAACCCTGGGTTTATAGTGATCAAAACAGCAGATGATACTGGCACAAAAATAAAGATATGATTCTATGCAATAGAATAGAGAACCTAGAGATGAACCCAGCCACATATGATCATCTGAATTTGATAAACCAAACAAAAGTATGCCTTACAGAAATGAATCCCTATTTAATAAATGGTGCTGGAAGAACTGGTTAGTAACATGTAGCAGACTGGAACTAGACCTGCACCTCTAACTACTGACAAAAATGGACTCTCGTTGTAGTTTTAATTTGTATTTCCCTAATGATTAGTGATATTGAATTCTTTTTATACATTTGTTGTCCATATGTATGTCTTCTTTTGATAAATGTCTATTCAGTACCCTTGCCCATTTTTAAATTGTGTTTTCTGTTTTCTTGCTATCAAGTTGATTATCTTCTATATTGCAAATATTTTGATCAGTCCTTGGGTTGTTTCTTCAAACTGTTTTTTCCAATTGACATTTTTTAGAATAATTTTTTGTTCTTAACATATAGTAATGTTTTAGTAAAAATAAAAATTTACTTTAAATAAATATTTTAAGTAGGCTTTCATCGCAAGTAATTGAAGAAATGGGCCAGGGTTGTTTAAGAAAACAGCCACCAATACCTTTACTCCTCTCAAAAATCATGTGCAATTTTGTGTGTAACCAGGGCAACAGAAAGCAATAGAGAATGTCTTTGATTAATTGGGTCTTCTGTCTTCTTTCCTATTCCTGGCTCATTCTTTCCTGTATTTCTGGAGGCAATACAGCCCCAGATGTCTAAAAGTGAGATTTTAGGAAATTTTTATTGATAGACTTTAGTCATGGATAATTGAATTCCTGGAAAGTGTATAAATAGTCACTAAAACATTAGTTGGAATAAGTTATTTTATAATTCAATAAAAGTCCACTATAATATGACTCACTTTCACTGTCTTTGACTACTTCCTGCTGATCCCATATTCTTTGTTTATAGCCAGTGGAGGGGATATATAGCACACTCAGCCACTTGAGAACGGGCATCGCTTTCTTTTCCAATGTGTAATGCTTGGGAATCTTCCCCCCCCCACATTTTTTTTTTCACTGCAGTTTCTGACATAATAATGTTTCAGTTTCTCCAATCCAGTTTCTGCTTTTTATTTTTCCCCTGTGTAAGATCGGGCCTCGACTTTCAATGGTGAAAGTAGTAAAACATATGGCAAAAATGAAAGAGAAATCTTCCTACATCCTTCCCCCAAGACTGTTCTAATTCTCTTCTTATGGACAGAAAACCCAATGACTGTTTCATTACTCTACCTTCTCTACTCCCTCTCACATATGCATCCATGTACCCATGCATGCAATACATTCTTTTCCTTAAATGACATGTCCAACTGACTTATGGAATCTAGTTTGTTTCATATGAAGACATACGTACCTTGGAATCTAGTTTCTTTAATATGAAGATAATTTTACTTTCTGGGCTTTGTAACCCTAAAATTTCCACTATTATTTCCTGATCATTCCTGTTCTTGTCTTTCTTTCCTTCTATTCTTTTTTTTTCTATTAAATCATAGCTGTGTACATTAATGCAATCATAGGGTAAAATGTGCTGATTTTACACACAATCTGAAATGCTTTCAACAAAATGGTCAACATAGCCTTCACGGCATTTTCTTGAATTTGTATTAAGACATTTATATTCTACACCTAGTAAATTTCACATGTACCTTTGTAAGATGCACCATAGGTGTGGTCCCACCAATTACTCTCCCTCCACCCATCCTCCCCCGTCCCCTCCCTCTCTCCTTTCCCCTTCTTCTTGGGCTATAACTGGGATATAGCTTTTATAAGAAAGCTATAAATTGGTTTAATCGTAAGACTGAGCACATTGGATACTTTTTCTTCCATTCTTGAGATACTTTGGTAAGAAGAATATGTTCCAGCTCCATCCATGTAAACATGTAAGAGGTAAAGTCTCCATTTTTCCTTAAGACTGCATAATATTCCATGGTGTACATATACCATAATTTATTGATCCATTCGTGGGTCATTGGACACTTGGGCTTCTTCCATGACTTAGCAATTATGAATTGGGCTGCAGTAAACATTCTGGTACATATATCTTTGCTATAATGTGATTTTGGATCTTCCAGATATATACCTAGTAGAGGAATTGTAGGATCAAATGGCAGGTCTATTTTTAGATCCCTAAGTGTTCTCCAAACATCTTTCCAAAAGGAATGTGTTAGTTTGCATTCCCCCCAGCAGTGTAGAAGTGTTCCCTTTTCTCCACATTTATGCCAACATTTCTGGTTTTTGGATTTTGTGATGTGGGTTAATCTTACTGGAGTTAGATG
>NW_003852400.1:7527119-7595652 GCF_000181295.1 Otolemur garnettii | reverse complement strand
ATTTTCTTTTCTTGTTGGGTCTTTTTCTGGTTTGGGGATCAAGGTGATGTTTGCTTCATAGAATGTGTTGGGTAGTATTCTGTCTTTTTCTATATTTTGGAAAAGGTTGAGTAATATAGGTACTAGTTCTTCTTTGAAGGTTTGATAGAATTCTGACGTGAAACCATCTGGTCTCGGACTTTTCTTTCTAGGGAGATTTTGTATAGTTGATGCTATTTCAGAACTTGATATAGGCCTGTTCAACATTTCTACTTGATTCTGGTTAAGTCTTGAAGGTGATGTGCTTCCAAGTATAGGTCAATGTCCTTCATATTTTCTTATTTCTGAGAATAAAGTTTCTTATAATATTCATTAAGGATTTTTTTAATTTCTAAGGAATCTGTTGTTATTTCATCATTACCATTTATGATTGACGAAATTATAGATTTTAGTCTTTTTTCTGGTTAGGTTAGTCAAAGGTTTATCTATTTTATTGACCTTTTCAAAAAACCAACTTTTTGATCTATCGATCTGTTGTATAATTCTTTTGTTTTAAATTTCATTTAATTGTGCTCTAATTTTGGTTATTTCTTTTCTTCTGCTGAGTTTGGGGTTGGAATGTTCTTCCTTTTCCAATTGCTTGAGATGTCCCATTAAGTTGTTAACTTCCTCTCATTCTGTTCTCTTGAGGAAGGTTTGCAGTGCTATAAATTTCCCTCATAGGACTTCCTTTGCAGTATCCCAGAGGTTCTGATAATTTGTGTCTTCATTATCCTTTTGTTCCAAAAAAATTGGTAATTTCCTTCTTAATCTAATCTCTGACCCAGCTATGATTCAGCAAAAGGTTATTTAGCTTCCATGTTTATGTATAAGTATGCAGATTACTGTTGTTACTGAGTTCAACTTAAGCAAAGAAATTTTTGATTTAAACTTAACCATTCAACATTTGGATTTAACAGACATCTACAGAACGTTTCATCCTAACAAAACTGAATACACATTCTTTTCATCAGCCCAGGGAACATACTCTGAAATTGATCACATCTTAGGCCAGAAGTCTAACCTCAGCAAATTTAAAATAGAAATTATTCCTTGTATCTTCTCAGACCATCATGGAATAAAAGTTGAACTCAGTATCAACAGGAATCTGTTCTTGTCTTTCTTATAGGGTACATATTTCGTTATGTTTTGGGAGACTTGGATATAAGATAAAAAGGTGGAGGGCTTGGAAATATTTGTAGAGAAAGGAATTTCATTTTTTTGTAATATGAGTAGTAAGTATGTTTAAGAATGCCAAGGAACCTCAAAATGATTTTGAGTTTGCTTCTAAGATAGTAGAAGGGAAACAGATTGCAGCCCATTTTACAGTGAAAGCAGGTAAAGGTGGCAATATAAACCAAGGCAGGCAGGACCTCAGAATAAAAGGGGGCTGAGGAACTCCAAGGAAGAAGAAATTGTGGGCTAAGCCAGGCTGCAAGGAGACAGACTGACAAGATGCTCTTTGTCTAATAGACCCTTATACAAGAGTGCATAGGATCTATCCTCCCAATAGGACAACCCTCTTCTGCCCTCTTACAACTCTATCCCTTTCCTAAAGAATCTTTGACCATAGTAGCAAGGATTCCCACCAAAGACTGAGCTGGAAGTGTTCCATTCTACCATGAAAGAAAGACTGAGGGTTTTGAACCTTCAGCCTAATTTGGAACTTTATCATCATCCCTCTATTCTCCCAACACCTCCCAGAGCATTTTTGTGTTTATGGATCACAAACCATAACACTTTTCAACATAGCATGAATAACATACTTCAGGTGCCTAATTCATCAAAAAGATTATAAGTGAGCCAAGGACATAATTACCATGTACGGCAGTAATTCAATTGGTAAAACCAGAGCTCATTATTTGAAATAAGCCTTGTAGCAACTCTAATTACAATATGTGCCTAGAAACATTCTAACTTCATTAGAACCAATCCATCATTAAACAACCTACAGAGAACATGCTAGTCTGTTCTTTGGAATGATTTTTTTTTTTTTGTATTATCATTTTAAAATGGAATTTAAAAAGTAAAGCTGTAAGTTTTCTTTTTTGTTGTTTTGGACAAAGTACCATGAGACTTCGTCATGATGACCTATGGAGTTGGCCCTCCTTTGTACCAGGTCATCAGTTCGTTTTTAAGTTTTTTTTTAAGTTGCAACAAATTAGCAAAAAATTAAAATTAATATTAACAAAAAATTGCTGATCTTGCTTCATAGCTCTCAAAACACAAAATAATGTCAAATGTTTACAAATCTAATTCTGCAACTCTCCAATTTTACTCATAATATGAATCACCTATTAAAATATAAGTTTTCAGTTGGCTTGGAGATATGGCTTCCTAATATAAAATAAAATAAGCTTAAAATTCATTGTTTACATAGTGTTTATGTGTTCACATTTAGTTTTATGAATGAACATGTTTCTGGCACACCAAAGCATGAGTACTTTTTTGCTTTTCAATTAATGTAAATATATTCTTCAATTGGACTTTCCAAGAATAAAATCTCTTATGATTTTTTTTCTTTTTCTTTCTTTCTCTTTTTTTTTTTTTTTTTTGTTTGTTTTTGTCCAGGGCCAGGTTTGAACCCACCACCTCCAGTATACAAGGCTGGCACCCTACTCCTTGAGCCATAGGCACCTCCCTTTTTTTTTTGAGACAGAGTCTCAAGCTTTCGCCCTAGGTAGAGTGCTATGATGTCATAGCTATTGTGATCTTTTTATCACTACATTTTTAAAAATTTACACTTAAACTTTGGAATAAAGTTAAAGAGGTAGTAAATCAAGAATTTAAGAGGAAAAAATGTTGCCCACTGAATTATCTAGATATTTTAGAGAATAGCGTCCTTCTTTCACCTCATTACTCCTAGTAAATATTTTATGTAGAAGTTGCTGGGTTTCTGCTTCTGGAGGCAGGGTCCATTAAGACCTAAGGAACATGTGGCCATCAACTGGTGAAAATGATATTAAAAGTGGTGAGGGATAAAGAGACAGAATACACAGGATAGAGTTTTCAAAGGTGGGTGCAGGGGACCACCGTTAGCTTGCCAGGCTTCAGGGAGTGGCCCTGAGTATTTGTTCCACCCAACTTTTATTGAATGATGTTTTCTCATTTAGCCAAGGGATAAGCTGAAGAAGGGAGCAGTTCCTCTGATTAAGCAGGTTAGTTCTTGTTCTATTTATAATCATTAACTTTAAGTTCTGGGCAGCCTTGAGAAATCTGGAACCTGAGCCTTGTGAGGGGGCAGGCTCCTGTTTATAATCACTCACACAGATCCGTTGGGGGAGGTTTCTCCCCTCTAGTTTCTCTGTGGAGCAGATGCAGTGGCATCAGTTCTCCTCTGAAAAATCATGCGAAAGAAGAATTTCTCCCTTATCTCCACCCAGAGGCATTTCCGTCTGTGATTAGGGTACAAGTCCTCCTGCCCATATCTCAGGGCTCAAGCTGGTCCCTTGATCTCTGCCCTGGTCCTTATACAAATCCCCACAGTGGGTATTTGCTTCTGGAAGGTTGTAGGCTGTTGACCGGGCAGGGGTCGGCCTGGGTAATGTTCCTTCCTAAGCCTTGCGCACAGCTTCTGCTGTGACCATTGCTCCTCAGAGTGCTTACAGACCCAGCAGAGGTGTTGTAAGCTGTATCCCTCACAGGCCAGGCTTCCAGTAAAAGCAGAATCTGCACAGACAAGTAATTCAACTACTACTTTATAAGTAAGATTTCTAAACTGCTTTTATTCTTCCTTGCTCTGCTTAACTTTTCTGTTTTTCCCCTTTTCTGGGGGTGTTTTCCCTTGGCAATAATGGGGTCTTCAGTCCCCATTCTCCCTGCAGAAGCCTTACAGCTTTGATATTTATTCAACTCCAAAAATTTCAAATCCATTTATAACTATCTTAATAGATGTTTTTTTTTCCCTTTTAAACTTAGAGTGGTATATATTTGGTTTCAAAAAGAAATAGATTAGATTTGGGCTAGATTATTATGTCTATTTCTTCTATGTATCTTTTTTCTTTCATTATGCTGAGTTTTGTTTTGACATCCTGCTGTTGGTAAAGGCCATATAATTTTTAAGAGTTAGGTGAATCAAAGAAATTAATAGGAATGTGTCCCATTATTAGGCTATATTATCCATCTTGGTACATTATTGAAAATTTAAATACTTTTGAGTTTGTTTTCAACTATGGGCCAACACTTCGTATTTCTTGATGGTAAAATTTCATGTGATATGTGTACAGTACCTAGCACAATGCTTGGCATACGCTAAAAACTCATTTTCTCTCCTCCATGGGATCTTATAATCATAATCATAGGAACAACTTTAACAGTTTCTTTGAGACTGAGACTAACAAGGAAAAATGAAACTCGATAATAATGTCCCATCTGTGCAATGGTGGGGGAAGGAAATGATAAAAAGCCATTTTCAATAGAGCTGGAGAGTATTATAAACCATTTACATTCATCTCTGTCATTTTCTCTAAAATAGCAATTACTCTCCAGCTTTGACTGTCCTAATGATCTGCAACTGTTAATATATTTTGTTGTCTTTCTTATTGCATTTTTTTGGTAGAAAATATGCAGTACTACTAAAATGTTGAAGGAAAAAACAACATATAAGGATATTAAAATATGAGAAAGAAAAACATTAACTATACTTTCCAATATTTTGAATAAACTGTTGAAAGGATACGAATTGTCATGTAACTAAAATGTTTCCAGCTATGGAAAAATAACTAACCAGGGCACCTTCCATGAATTTTATGACCCCCAAATGTGTGCTTCTACTGAAAATAAAAAATAAGCAAAGGGAAATTATTGGAGGGAAGAACAATTTCACTGGCTTGTAATTTATAGAATCTCTAGTATAAATCAAATGCATCCATTGATTTGGTGTAGCCCTCTAGCCACCTGAAAATGAGATGGGTCTTTATTAGAAACCAGAGAAACGATTTTCCACCTAAAAAGGGATTGGAGCCTGCTCTGGCAGACTGGATTACATATGTCTCTCATCTGTTGTTTGTGGCTGTGGATCTTAAAAGAATCAATCAACTGTCCTGTAATTTATTACTTCATTTTTGAGGTGAGATGAGTGGAAACTATTTTTGAAACAGGGGCTTAGTAACATAGCTCCATAATGCTTTTCTCCATACTCCACACCATCCGATTAGTTAACATAAGATGCAATTACTTATAGAAATACCCAAAACATATGCTTAAGTCTTCTTTCTCTTATAATTTCTTGAAGATTGCTTTTCTTGGCTGTTTTATTACTTATTTAACCAAGACAATATCTGAAATTAATTTTCTGTTGATGTCTCCCTAGACAATTCAAAAAGTGGAAAACAATATCAAAGGGAGATTATCCATGGTTTTATTTTTATGGCCTGTAACTAGCTTTTGGACTATAATAATAGGTAATTAGAAAAATGATTTAGGTGTCTGGTTACCAAAAAAAAAAAATCCCAACTGTAAGATGTATTTAGTAAGTGTTTATATGGAAGCATAGATCTAGGAGAGAACTTATGTGGTTCTGTACTCACTGTTATGGACTAAAAATTTTTATGTTGAAATCTTAACCCAAAAGTGACTATACTAGGAGTTAGAGCCTTTGGAAGTTAATTAGATTATGAGTATAGGTCCATCATGAATTGCATAAGTGCCCTTATAAAATGAAACAGTGGAGAAATGATTTCTCTCTTGGCCCTGTGAAGATATTATGAAGAGGGCCATTGGCTGTATTGCTATAATGAAAGCGGACTAGGAAGATCTTCTGGTTTCTTGTTTTTGGACATCTAATCTCCAGGGATGTAAGAAATAAGTACTTATTATGTAAGCTACCCAGACTGAGGTACTCTCTGATAATAGCTTTAACTGACTGAGATACCTACCATTTATAGATGTGAAAACTGAGATCAAGAAATGACCTATGCATCACTACTTAGTGAAGAAGTAGTGACATAACTGAAACCCAGTGTCCTGATTCCAAATCTAGCATCCTTTCCACTATAGCATTATGGTTTATTTATTTAGCAAATATTTCACAGTCTCATATATTTAAATGGTGCTGCTTTAGAGGTGAGAAAATGAGATAAGATATGGAAAACATTCTGTCCTGGGGAGCTTACAGTGTAATAGAGAACATAAAGAAGACCCATGAATTGTTATAATGTGCAAAGTACATAAGAGAAATGACCAGCACATGGACGTTCAGAAGAGGGAGAAGACTTCCAGCCCAAAGATCATGAAAAGACCAAGCAGATGATTTTAAACTGGAGAATGGAAGCAATTTAGTGTTTCTTTAGTTGCAAGGAACAGAGGGAAAGTTGTAGAAGTGGGCAAGAAAAACACAGGAATGATGGCTAGTGTCTTCAGGGTACCGTGTTCAAGATGAATGCACTGGCACTCAAGTCCTTTATTAACTCCTGGAAAAGAGATTTTGATAGACTGAGTGGAAGCAGGGCAGCTTGGTTCAAGAGCCCACATTTATAGGATGACAGAGATATAGCCACTCAAAGAAAAAAAATTCTGGGTGCTGCAAATAGTACAAGACCAAGCACAGAGATGAATACAAAAAAATAAAGCACAAGCCAAATCAAATGTGTATCTCAGCATCTTATGAAGTGTTATTGAAAAACAGATTTAAAGAGAAAATGAATTTAAAGAGAGGAAAAAGTTAACAGGTGATTAAAATAAGCAGCTTAGTTAGGCGGAAACACGGATGAATACATGACGTCAGAATGAACCAAATCTGGTGGACATCACTACCTTCCACTCCCTACCTCTCCTCTGCCATCACTGAGCTGCTCCCCTCAGCTGACACTGAGAAGTTTGTAAGCCATCTGTTCTTTCACGGGGAGGGGAAATTTGAGCCAACGGTCCTGCCCATGAGTGAGGGGTGGGATTACCAGTCAGCTACTAGCAACAGATTCTTGGCACAAACACAGACCCAGGTATGTTTCTCTCTCCCTTAAATTTAGAAAGAGTGTCTAGCTTTAGCTATGAGACTGGGACTAACAAATTCTCTTAAGAAATATGCTTAGGAGACTCTTTCCATGTGATTAAGCAGAATCTTCCTTCACTCCCTCAATCTTGGCATTCAAGTGGTGAAGAGGACAAAGCAGTTAGGTTCACACCAGTTTTGTATGTTCCCATTTAGCTTCTCTACTCAAAAAATGCATGGATGTTGTTCCCTGGTGTTCCCTTTTCCCCACCCCATCTTTGCTCCAAAGCCAAATGCTTTGTGTGAACTTCACTTTGCTCATTTGCTATAGGAAGAGTTTGAACCCAGTTCTCTCCCAAGGATTCTTCTTCAGTTGTACTTTGGTTTCATGTTGAAAGTTTCATTGGGGTGATGCTAAGAAAGGACTTGACTGCTTTGTTCTAAGAAGTTTGGTCTTCAGACTGTAGAGTATGTAAATTAGGTACTTGGAGCATAATTGTAGGCTTCAAATCCTTCTTAGCCCACTCATTTACTGAAAGTGTGATTCAAGAGAGTACTTAATCTTTTCAGCACAGTTTTGTTTTTTAAATAAGGAAATAAAATTTTTACATAATTAAATAAAATAATTCAATAGTTACCAAGATACAATATTAAGTAAGAGCCACTGAATTTTTTTTAAAGAGAGAAGTGCTAATAGCTATAGCATGCAATAAGACATTCCATGCATCCATGCTCCTCCTGACAGAAAGGTGGATATGTGTGTCCTATAAACTACCCAATCAAGGACTCACTAGCAGATGACAGAACAGAAACTCTACATTAGTAAAACCAAAAATTATAAATACGGCAAATAAGATAGCAGGTTATTTATTTATGTTAATGTAGATAACATTTATTGAACGCTATGTGCAATTCTACCTTTTTTTAGCTTGCTTTAAAATGCTATTATATAAACCTGAGATCTGGCCACCTTGTGACCCTGGCTGTATTTGTCAGTTCACTGTCACTTAATGTCTATTGCTTAATTCCTCTATGCAGAGAGTAATTGAAATTTCTAAATAAGGGTAAGTATTGCTTTGTATATGTGTATATATCATACAATCTATATGTGTAAGTAACATTATAGGTGCACACATATACATACACATACGTATATACATATATATTGATTGGGGTCCTGACAGTTGCTTGACCATGTTAGTTTTAAAAAGATACTCAACCATAATAGTTTTCTAAAATGAGTGTTTACTTTTTCTTCTTTAACAAAAAATCTTAAGAAATGTTATTATTTTCAACTGCTTAGTAAACTCTTCAGAGACCCAGACTTTTTCTAACTTCTGCTCCGGCATCCTTAGCTTGTTGACTTGTGCTTGACATTTCATGGGGAGATGTGGCTGCTGCAGCTCAGATATCAGCCCCATTGGAAAGAATAAAGCTTTTCCTCTGTCTGTGACATATCAATGGCCAGAACAGAGCTGCCAGAAGTGTAAAGGGCAACTTGGAAAGCAGAGAACTGGGATAAATGACTATTTCCCACCACTGCAGTACATATCCTGGGGTTGGTCATGATGTTGCTTGACACGAAATCAACATTCTTTTAATAGAAAAGAATAGCAGGAAGAATATTGGGCAGGCAACTGGAAGAGTTTACCACACAAGAATATTGATCAATAGCCTTACCTGACTTGGAAGGTGCTGTGGTAAATGATGAAGGATAATAAAGTATTTGGGGGAGATGAGGCAAGAAAAATCCTTCCAAAATAAATGGACTTGTCTGTAGAATTTTATTTTAATTTGGGACAACTCATTTTGATTGGTGAAGGAAATTTTATATCAATTCTTAGATGCTTTGGTTGGAGAAGCGTCTCTCAAAAAGAGAACAGCCAGTCATGGAAATGAACAGACAGATTAGAATTCTTGTTGTTTTCTTAGTTAGACAAACTTTTGAGAAGGCCATTGCAATATGTTTGTAATAGAAGAAATGATTAAGACTGACGATACATTTTCAGCAGGGGTAAGAATTATCCTGGACTACAAAAAGAACTTATCTGTGTGACATTATGTGAGTGATTCTCTCTTAATGGACACAAAACATCTGTTGTTCTGTAGCTGGCATTCTCACAGACTGCCAGAAAGCATCTCATCACTTGGCACGTTCCACATACTAGACTGAAAGAAAAAAAGAAGGAAAAGGGATACAGTTGCCGAAGGACCTATGTAGCCTTAGAATTTGGCAGAAATGAGAGCTGAGAAAAGACTCAGGCCTAATGCCTGCTCAGTAGCTGCAGTGAATTTGCATGGGTAAGCATGTTTTACTGACCAGAAAAAAAAAAAAAAGGTGAAATCAATAATTTCAGGATTTCTAAATTAGTAACTACTTCAGGCTGGTACCAGCAAGTCCAAGACATGTAGAAACTCAGGGCATTTGAAGATGTAAATCGGTAATTGTTGGCATTGTAATGTCAGTTTTAAATGACTTATTTCTGACTACTCTGCTTCTTGGACTGCGAAAATGATTTTGAATTTCCAAAATTATATGTGCAAGCATTCTGGATGTAGTATTTATGTGCCCCCAATAAAGAATATGTTTTCTGTAAAAATGCTCTTTCCTATGGCATCTTATTGAAGCTGCACCTGCAGATGAGGAGGAAACGGAAATGATGGATTGTGAAAACTTCAAAACCCTTGCAATATAAAACTTCTAAGGTTATTAACTAACGTTTGTGTACAAGGTATTTGTGCTGTATTTGGGCACACCCATAAATAATATTGCAGGTGATTATGGGAGTGAATTTATGAATTCTAATTCTGAGTCAAAAGGATTTAAAGACAGTATGTGTTTTGTGACCATTACAGATTTCCCATTTTCTCTATATTTAATTATGGTACTTGGTGAAGTTGCCTTAATAAGTTTGACTGAAAAGAATTTTAGGAATTCTTACTCATATTTTTATAGGTATTTTGATTGATAATACATCCTTTTCAGTATAAAAAAAGGAAATATTTTAAAAATAAATCTTCATAATTTAATTTATTCATCTTTAATATCAAATTAATCTTTGGTGTACATTATTGGTTTTCTTAACTAAAGTCAAGTTTAGATTTCATTAGATTATAAAGGCAAACAGACTCGAACTATTTCTATTGGCAAAAGATAAACACCTAAATTTTTTTCAAACTATGTCTCTAGTTAAAAAATACCTGAATGTGTATTCAGAACCAAGTCATTACTCCGATTTGTTGTATGAAAGGAGTAAAATCCTTAATGTTTGTGTAGTATTTTTCTTTTCACTTTTCATCTCACTGTGCTTATGGAAATCTGGAGTACCTTTAAATAACTTAAAAGTCTTTTCAAACTTTGGAGGCATAATGCTAAGTAAAATAAGCCAGTTGCAAGCAGGCAAAAATCATAGATTCTATTTATCTGAGGTACTTAAAGTAGTCAGATTTACAAGGTGGTTGCCAGGAGTTGGAAGAGGTCAGAATGGAAGCAATGAATAAATGAATAAATTATCTTTTTAGCCATGTGATGAGATATACTATGATATTTCAATATTAGTTCAGGAGTAGCATGTCTTTCACCATAATATAGACTTCATTTTAAATGAAAAATAAATTCAAGCACACACGCGAAACACCGAGCATAGACCTGGTGGATAATTATCATCTCAGTTAGCATTGTTTGTTTTATTATTATGGCAGTAAATGTTTCTGAAGATCAAAAGAGCAATTTGAAATGCTGTATCTTTTAAATGTGTTCCTGCGTGTACATATATTACAGACACAAATTACATACTTCACATATTTTCCAGTATGCTTTACTAAGCATGTAATGTTATTATTTTAGGAGGAATTGTTGATAAGGACCTTCGTCACTACCTCAACTTACGATTTCAGAAGGGTTCTGTCGACCACGAACTCCAACAAATCATTCGTGACAACCTCTACCTCCGCACGGTGCCATGTGAGTACAGTGGGCAATATTACTTTATTTCTATGTTAAATATCATATATATATTGTTTAAAATAAAAATTACATTAAGCTGATTTTATGGTGGACTTTTGGAACAGAAAGCTGATGTGACATATAGACATTGTAAATGCAAATACTTAGATAAGTGCAGGAGCATGGTTTACAATGAAGTTGTAGATGGAAGAGACTTGTGATTTTCAAGCTATAAAATCTAACTTATGCTTCTCAAGTCATATTGAGAAATATTGATTGTAGTCCAGACTGTTGGTGTTCAGAATGAATTATGATTGGGATAGAACTTCATACCAGGAGACAGGAGAATGCAAATTCAATTTTTTGGTCGAAACGGTTATTTATTTATTTATTTGTGAATAGAACCGACACAGTAACTCTCAACTTCATCTCTGGTTTGCCACAAGGGAGTGAAAAGCATTCATTGGAAAGTAAAGCTAAGTTTTTTGCAACTCTTAGAAAGTGATGACGTTGGCTGAGACAGATTTCCTCTATGTGTCCTGTAGAAATCCACAAACCATTCCTGATTAGTCTTTCAAAAGAAAGGACTTGGTAAAAGGGTAAAATTCACAAATCAACTTCATAGTGCCTGTTTCAGCTCATTTGAGAAACCCTGATTAACTTTAAGGCAAATGAAGAACTTTTCAACTTAGATCCTGACCTAGATAAATATCAAACTTCATTTTCCTCTAGGTGGATTCCATGACCTCTAGAGACTTTCCACTCTCTCCAGAAATTTTGGTCTATCAATAGTATGTTATTTCTTCTACTTTAATCCTGCTTTAAACTTTAAGATACTCAACATTCTTGGCTCTAAATGGTTCATATTAAAAAAAAAAAAGAAAGAAAGAAATTGTCTGACATGTAGTCATTGTTAATTACTCCCCTCACCTGTATCATTCCATTTCAATAAAAGGCTGGTGCGGAAGTTGCTCAGGGCTACCCGGAAAGTAAGGGCTAGTCCGCTTTCCACAAGCTTGTATTTCTAATCCGCCTCTCACCTGATTCCTTCCTGCACTAACCGAGACCAGGGCCATAGGAGCCCGAAGGGTCGTGACACTGAGACAAGTAAAATAAATGAGCAAAACTACATATATATAATATATTAGAACAACCAGAGTTATGTAACAGGTGTAGAGCATAGAGGATTATACCAAAATACCAAAACACAGAGGAGTGAAGAGGGACAGGTCACCATTAAGCCCTTTTTCCCTATGCACATATTGGGAGAGTTGGACTTTTGTCAGTGTGAGCACTGAAGGTTCATCAGAATGAAAATGCTGGGGTGACATTATTAAATATTCCTGAATGTGAATGTTTGTTGACTGACATCTTGTCAGTCAAAGTGATACCTCTTTCAGTGTGTGTAAGTGTGTGAACAGACTTTTGGACTCTTGCTTTAAACCTGGAAGTTTAGAAAAATGCATTCTTAAACCTGTAAATTTGACATCAGAGTGATGGACAGAGGAAGATGGATTAAAGTAAGGGACTGAACTATTTATAAGGTAATGGGTGGACGTGTTTTCAAAGCTGTGATGTTGTCAGTGCAGCTGTGTGGATTTATCTTTTGTGACATGAGGGAAAGGATATCTGAAAAACTGAATACAGAATCCAGCTACTTGATTATGTTTAAAAAGCTGAGGAAAATAGGTAAGAGGCTGACATTCAGGAATACTTCTAGTCCTTGCTAAGGTTATGACATAAATAAGAAAGTCTTAATTAAATATGAAGATAGTAAGAGTAAATTTTATATTAGTTAATTATCATCTTAAATAAAATATCTCTCTTAGAGTACCAAAGAAAGACTTTGAAGGAAAAATAAATATAAGGCTAAAATAACTAGACTTACATGAGTCAAAACAAAGAACTTCAAGATGTGATTTTGGTACAAGGTCATAAATTTAATTAGAAATCCTTGAATAGCTCCTATAAAGGCGATGATTAGAAACTCAATGAATCTGAATATTATAAGGAAACGACATTTTAAATTTCTATCTATCATTCCTACTAGCCAATTGCAACAACACCATTTACTGCAAATGCTTTTAACTCACCATAAAAAGAAAAAAAAAATCTGAGATACAGATGATTCTAATGTATATGATTAAAAATCATTTTAATATTGATGAATGGGACCTGGACAATCCATCATCTTAATTCAGCATATCTTTCAATGAAGTGTTCATACACATTCAGAAAGTATACAGTGAAAATGTACCAGAGGGTGTGAAAAATCCTGCCACTGTTTAGAAACTTACACGGATGATCAGCATAACTATTGGCGGTGAGTATGGAAGCATATTTGTTACACATTCCCCTGGGCCAAAAATTCTCATTGGTTTTCATGAACCCAACACCATGAAAAGCAAATGTCCTACTGATAAGCACAGCATTTTGCTTCTATGTGCATGCCTTGATATGTTACACTCACCTCTGGTTTAATCTAGCAGGGTCATCAGGAATAGGTCTTTGATAACTTCTTTGAAGCAAAACTATAGTCAACTAATAAGTAAATGAGGGTGGTCCAGGCATGGTGGCTCACACAGGGAATTCCAGGGCTTTAGGAAGCTGAGGTGAGAGGCTCACTTGAGGCCAGGAGTTTCCAAAAGGCTAGTTCAGAATTACTAAGTCAGCAGCATGAGTTTAGAGACATAAACACATGCGTGTTAAATGTACAACATTAAGGCAGCATGCTTAGGTAATTGTCATTTAGGTAATGTAGATTTTAAAGTATATGAGGGAAATTAGTAGAATTAATACAGAAAAATACTAGATTAATTTGCAAATGTTTAAAGAATAAAAATAGTTTATTTTGGTTTTAACAGTCTACTGAGCATAATGATCATATATATTTAACTCTTAAATCAGCCATAATTAAATTGACATGCTTTTTAAATATAATGGGAAAATAATCATTGCAATTTATTTCTAAAGTTCCTAGGCTTATTAGCTTTGATAGTTATTAGAGATGCAGATTCGTTTTTGAGACATGTGTGAGCACAGATGTAAATCTGAGGCATCATTTCCTATTTTACCAGACAACACGAGGAAGGACTTAAAGACCAATTTCAAAAGTTGCAAAATGAAACAGAAGGTAGTTAAAATTAAACTTCTCTCCCAAGGTCAGACTTTGTCATTTGGGGAGATTGTTTTATTGGGAAATATTTTAAATTTATTTGAAGTCAGAAGAATTACCAGTGTATACTTAGAAAAAGACAAAAGCCAATACAACGGAAGTCTAAAACTATTTCATAAAAAGTGAATAAAATGAAATACATAGATTTTAGAGATGAAAGAAATTACTTTTGTGTAAGACCTGATTGAGTTATAACTGACAACAATGTTTCCACATATTTAAGCACTTGTAGTGAGTAAAACTATGCCGCTTTAAAAATAAGCATTGTCAAGGATAAAACTGTAAAGTTTCTAATATATTTTTAATTTTTTTGATAGTTATACTAAATTACCATTCCCAGAGCAGCAGATAGAAGCAGGGAAGTTATGAAAAACTGTGTTTTGTCAAGAAGAGCAGTTACCAACACACCAAAGCTTTCAGCTATGCAAAGGGTCAATGGTCAGTTGCACTAATTGTGTGATCTCACACAGGCCTAGGATCAGAGACAACTCCTAGAGAGACTGGTTGACCACATATTTATCAAAAAGTTTGAAATTAGGGCCGTTTTCTAGTATTTTGTGTGGGAAAGAAGTCATTTTAATTCATAAGCAAAAATCAGTACTTGAAGAGTTGTGAAAAGATATGATATTGTTCCAAAGGCAATGTGTTGTGAGTGTGAATGACTCGATCTCATCACTTGTAATTTTAGTTAGGAAGGTACGTTTCTAAATATGAGGTAAGAAGGAAGAGTGGATTAAATCCCCCCCAAAATTCATCTTTTCCCCACAGAAAGAAATTTTCTGAGTTGGAAATGATCCAGAATATAAGTAAATACTCAGATTAACTTTAAGCAATTTTGACCTTGTGCATAGCTAAACATGCAGGCATAGGAGACGAAGCATCAGATGCAACTGAACTTTACACCAGACTATAATTTTAAACCAACATATTGCAACAGCTGTATATTATACATCTGTTTCAACAGTACTAACCTTATTGCCTCAAGTAAGAATCATCAATTTAGAAGCTCTTTTTTGAAATGGCTTTTAGAGTGTAAATCTTATTCTTTCACAATTACTCCAGAATTTTTGTTCTTTGAAAATGAATTTGATTTTTTAAAAAATAGACTAATTATATTTCATGCTCAATGTTGAAATAAGGGTTATAGAGAATAAATGATGTTATTTGCATTGTGAATCAACAAAGAAGGAAGTCTATAAACAAATGAAACTAAACTTCCAAAGAAATTTATAAACATTCCTGGAAGGCTAGGCCAAGAGAAGAATCTCAAAAGCTTCTGAACAGTAGCAAATATTTAAAAATATCCTACTCATTCATTCAGATGTATGACTCCCTGGTACGTTTATTGAACATGCATTCTTACTTTATAGCAGCAATTCTCGACCTGTGGTTCATGACCCCTTTTTAACAATGAAAATACATTGCAGCATTAGAAAGGTTGAGAACCACTGCTTTAAAGTAAGATACATTAGGTTGACCACTTTCTCCTTCTCACTGTATGTGTTACAATCTGATTGCACGTGATATACTTTGTGAAAGTACTGTAGACGTTTTCTACTTTTCGTTGAACAAAATGAATGTATCTTTCATGGCCAGAGAGTAATATTCATTGGGCTGGTTGGCAGAGTACAGTATAGGAGAGAAATGGCTTCAAAATGCTGCTTAAAATGGAAAGTCAAGGAACGTTTAGAAGTAATTGTATTGACTTATCCATTTGACAGGACGGGACACTAGTTTTAGAATAAAGGAAGATATCTGGCACCAGAGAAAAGCAATAAATAGCAACAGTAAAAAATCTTACACTGCTCTTCCCGACCACATAAATTCCCTTTTACCCTGACTTGATTGTCTTTTTCTGTCGTTGCAACTCAATCTTTCCTTTGTTTTTCCCTTTTGGTTTGTGCTTCTCTTTCCTGTTCATAAGAGGGAGGCTCTCCACAAGAAATCTGGGTTTGTGGGCCACGGATGGAGTAAGCAGGTGGATTATACCCTTTGGACTTTACTGGCTGCCCAAAGAATCAGAGGGAAGGGGCACCTGAAGCCCTGTGTGCCCCTGCAGAAGAGCCAATCAGGACATTCAGTGGAAAATAGCCCACCTCTTAGAAAGCTCAGAATTGAGTCCCTGTAGGCTTCAAAATTGTACCTTTGCTGGATGAAAGAAGTTTCACACATCTCATTGTACACTGCTGTATTTTTTCAGTAGCAAGAATTAGGACTCTGTCAGGGTCAGGCCGACTCAAGTTCCCAGAGTGTTTAGTGGTACCACCCTAAGCTGCTGGGTGATAATGTAGGGGAAGGGGAGTAGTCGGCAGATGGCAACGGAGACTCGTGTTATGGGACTTTACGGTTTCACCATAAATTTATGATTTAAACCTGGCCAAAAAAAAAAAAAAAAAACAGTAAAACAGTAATTAAATTTACTGCTATTCTAATGCCAAGTTCACTAGTCAAAGTTATTTATACATTGTAGTTTCACGTTACTAGAGCATGGTAAGAAGCAATTACCCATGACCTTAGCTATCTGGCAACATGAAACTATGGAAAGAGCATTTATCCAAGAATTTGGAACTATTGGTTTTGGACCAGGCTCTGCTACTAAGTACAGGGCCTTAGCAAAGGTCTTAAAGGGAGGGAGAGAGGAGAGAGAATGAAATAAACTCTAAAGGTTCTTTATGCTCTAAAATTCTGTAGTTTTCTGATTCTGCTGTCTTGTTTTTTTAAAATTTTATCATCATTCAAATAAGCTTAAATTATTCTGAGTGTGGAATGCCCTTGATATTGAGCAGGTGTAAACAGCTTATGGAAATTGAAAATATATCAAATACAGCAGGCACATCAGGGAAAAAAGAAAGAGAGGAGTTTAAATTAAGTGCAGTTCTGGATAAAACCAGCCATGCACGTACTTTCAGATTTTTCTATGAATGTCAAGTTAAGGATGCGATCATAACACTGATGTTCCTTGAAATCTGCCTTCACTATTCATGAAACTGAAATCTGGTCCAGTGTTAGTAAATGGGCGGGCAAACAAACCGATGAGTAATGCGAAGCTTTTAAAAGGGCTCCCTTCCTTTGGAATATGTCATGAGTTGAGATGTGACAAAAAGACTTCTGAACCGTGAGCTGTATTGTTATGACATGTGATTGTAATCTTTATGATAAGATATTTAACATGAGATATAATGTGTTCTAATGTTGAACTTTAATAAATGTCACTTATGCAAGTGAATAGCCTTAGCTGGAGGCCTAAATGGATCTAGCTAATGGGAGGCTAAATCAATGCTTAATACAATCAAGGACTTTACAGAACAGATGAAAAATTTAGGGAAGTCAGTAGGGCTTCTCACAGAGGGTAATTAAAAGGTAAGACTGATGTAGGATCGACAGTTAATTCAATTAAAAATACGCATGGATCCTGACTTTCTTAGGCAATTCAGAAGTTTGGAACTGAATCAATTTTCAGTTAGTCTCCCAGTCTCTGTTCCAAGCTCTTACCTTTTCTACTTAAAGTCCAGCTTACAGGAAAGTTGCTTTTTATACACACAGAATGAGCAAATATTTGTACAAATGCCATTAAAATGAACATGAGTTTCACTTGCTACTCAACCCAACTCACTTGTATGCATTAATGATAATTTCTTAACTTGTGCTTTAAAGACAAGCTCAAAGTAAGGAGCCAATGCCAACCTATATGTATTTGTCCTCTTCTATTTTTGGTAGGAATTCTGATTCCTCTTACCATCTATTTAATTAGTTGACACTGATGAAAAACTATGCTGATCAGTGAGGGACTGTAGAGTGCTGTAGCATCACAACTCGCAGCAACCTAAAACTCTTGGGCTTATGAGAGTCTCTTGCCTCAGCTTCCCAAGTAGCTGGGACTACAGGCACCTGCCACAACACCTGGTTATTTTGTTGTTATTGTCATTGTTGTTTAGCAGGCCCGGGCAGAGTTCAAACCCACCAGCCCCAGTGCATGTGGCTGGCACCCTAACCACTGAGTTATGGGCACCAAGCCACTAAAACAGTTCTTTCAAATACCAGTCATCATTTACTGGGTACTTTGTAAGTGAGAAATGTTTTTCAAACATTATCTCATTGAATTCCCATAGTGTTCCTATAAAGTGAGTGTTAGTCCCCACTTTTGAAGATATATGGAGAAACTGGGGCTCTCAGGTTAAAATAAGTGGCTTCGTTCCATGCAGAAAGTCAGTGGAAGAACAGGGGTTCTGTGCAGGGGAGTCTGGCTCCCAGCATACAATCCACCTGACAGGAACTCTCTGGTCGAAGCTCTGGTAAGTACAAAGAATCCTGAGGGTGCTTTCAGAGAGGTTCAGCAGTGCTCTGAAAAAGAGGACAGCAAGGAAGTCTACCAGCAACAGACATCTAATTAATGTAAACTAGATTAGGCTATATTAATGTGTTTCCAACAACAGAAAATATATTTTTTTGCCAAGAAGATATGAACATAAATTACCATGAGTAAAGAAAATGTATGGATAATTATCAGGGAAATTTTCAAGTGAAGACTTATTGATTGGCTAGCTTCAAGTCAATTATTTTCATCTTGACATGAGTCTCTTACTTGGCCATTAATTAATGAAGTTTCAATTGTTTTTTTCTAGCACATCAGTGCCAGAAATATTGGAATATAAAATATTAAAGGGGAGCAAAAGAGAAATGTTAATTGATAGTTAATTGATCAATATGTTATTCCAATAATTAAAGCTGTTACCTTGACATAGGAAGAGAGATTAAACATGTAAGGGGATCTGTGTTATCATAAGGCATTTTTACTTTCTGAACTCTGCTAGTAAACGCTTTTCGATCTCAGCACTACTGGGCTTTTATACCCTGCATTTTATACCTTGAATTCTAATCTAGATCTGAAGCACCAACTGTATGAAATACAATGTATGGGCATTTGTAAGAGTTCTCAATTCTACATTTGGCATTTTGTAAAAGCGTTTATTTTCCAAACGTTCTTCTCCAAGTGTTATTATATCATTGCTTTTTTCAGTCCTCTAAGAACTATGTTGCTGTTGTCCTTTTTCAAATCAGCAAACTTAGGTTTGGAGAGGTTATGTGAACCATTTACCAAACCACAAAGCTGGTAAATAAAGGAAGGAATTCAAGTGTGGGTATCGCTGATGCCAAGACCCATTCATCATATTACCTCCTTAGTCCGTATTGCTCAGATTTCTCTGGCAGGACTGAAAAACTTGGGGGATGTTCTAGAACTAGAAGACTGTTTGGCTGTGTATCTACATTTATTATCTAATGTTTCCACAAAAGCAGAAAAAAAATCACGAAAATGGTTAAATTCCACAGGGCTATCTAGGAGTCCCACTGAGTTCATTCCCCCAAAGGCTCCAAAAAGACCAAGGTTGGTGGCTGACATTATTCAACATGGGATGCCAGAGACAACAGGCTGTCACTTCATTGTTCCTGTTCTTATAATAGAAAATGTAGCCCTACTTGTGCTGAAGGAAAGCGCTCCTCTCCCACCAGTCAGAGCTGGCTCTGCGCTGACTCAGCTGTCACTGGTGCCTCAGTGTAACCACAGCTTCTCAGATCTCCATGACTCCAACTAGCTGTCTTTGGGCACAATTCCTTGGTGATGTTAATTGGCACAATATGTTTAATCCCTTTGCCAGGTACACATGGAACTGAGATGGACACATTTGCCCTTTCAGCTCCCTCCCTGGATTCTGGGTAAATGCCCCAGTTCTGGCTGACAGGACTGAGGTTATTATGCATAGTAGTATCTGGTCTCCACTGAGCAACTTAAACCATTAAGGAGCCACTGAGTGTGCAGCCAAGCTTAACTTCTGCCAGGCTTTTATTCTCTTTTTATTGCTTTCCATGTCAAAATGTTTTAAATCTTTCTATTTCACAAAATAAAACAGTATAAATAATGTGTCATCCAGAGTTCAGTGCAGGAAATAAAACCATGCAAGGTATTTTTAAGAAGCAAGGTTTTTAGAGAAATGGTTAATTAGAAAGTTGCTAGAAGAACTAGAGCAGGAAGGTTGCAAGCTGGATCCTCAGGAATAGCACCCAACATCTACAGAACTGTTCTGCACAGTGTAACTGCTGCTTCTGAGCCCTGCAGCTGAGATCTAGATTTCACAAAGTCAAAATCGAGAAATTGCCTCTGTTGCTGTAATAGCCACAACTGTCCCTTGATACCTCAGGAGCTAAGGAATGAACATTGGCACTCTCTGAAAATACCACATCTCTAAGGCCTTTAATTGCAAAAGAAAATGTTTCCTTTTTAAACATATTTCTTTTTACTGTATCAATATCTGTATTATTCATTAAAAGACTGAATTTTAAATTCCTTGCTTTAATTAATCTATAGTCAAATGCTAACAATATAAATATTTGACGTCAGATATTAGCAAAAATGTTTACAGTGTATTTATTAAGGTTGTTACTTTTCTACTTAGACTCCAGCTCCTATAGATTGATGCATATAGTATTATGCTAACTGTTTATAAGCTACCAGGAATTATGATTGTTCTTTAGAAAGACAGGATACTCATGCATTATCAGTGTACTCTGGAATTGTTCTACTCTACTTATAGAATGAGACATTTTCAATGTGTGTAAAACTCTTTGTTCATTTTTTATTCACAACTTTATTATTAAAAAGTATGAATGTGACACTAACAAAATTTAGTTCATAATTATATTTCTCACATGAAAAAGCAATTGACAAAAACTGGTTTCTGAACATAATTTAAATCTGGAGTGAGAAAAGGAATCTTAATTAAAAGTGAGGAGTTGAATATAGTATTTGAAGCACTACAGAAAATTAATTATAGTTTGAAAGAAATAAGATGCTTTCAACCCTGAGAGGCACATCTGTGATCAGAGGTCAACACTGGCTGCTTTGCACGGTCCAAACATCATTTCTGTGCCTCAGAGTTCATTAAGGAATCATATTTAAGCGAATGTGTTGGCCTAACATTGGTTTGAAAAAAAGATACCTGGTTCTCTGATTCAAATATAAAAATTTAATTTCAGTTATCCCATAGGCCAGATGTTATTCTCTTTATGAATATGATTATCTTTATAAAAACTTATCTTCCACATTCATTGGTTATAAAAATGTGGTTGTTAATTCAAAGTGTCATCAATGTACTCAATTACCCATTAAATTTAAAGAGATTAAAAATTTATAAACTTTCATATATTAGAACTTATTTTCATTTGGTTTAACTAACATGGAGAGCTACTATGCGCCTTTGAGTGTCTGGTGGTAAAAATATGGAATGATTAAGACATGGGTCCTGTTCTCTGGAGATTTATCCTTATCACAAGTTCAAATTTAAGTAAGGCATATATCATTCTTCTCATTTTACAGATGAGCAAACAGAATATGTGTGGCTAATTAATATAAGATAACTACTCTTTATCACAGTGATGGTTTTTAGCCAGCCTCAAGACTTGGAGAAGTGACTAATTATTAGACCAATCTGAGTTAGTTCACCTTTGCTGAACAGTAATGACGAGATTGTTTGACTTGGTGAAGATATAGACCAATATGAACTGAAAGTTCAAAGATTTAATTGAGCAATATGAATTCAGTTTTGAGAACTTTACTCACCCCTTCTCTTATAAAGTTATGCCCTAGATGTCTTATGATTGGGAGAAGAATAAGAAAGAAAAAGAAAAAAAAATCAGGAGTAAGAAGGAAATAAAGGCAATACAATATCATGGAAGTGCTTGGAGGACTAAAGTTTTTCTTAAATTGCCCTGTGTTGGCAAACTGAATCACTACTTGCTAGTTAGAGACTCACATTTTTGACCCTACAATAGATGTGAAGCCTCCAGAATCCTTGAACGCAACTGTTAGACTGGGAACATAGCTTCCTCTAGGAAATCGGGTAGTAAATAGCACCTAAGGTAATTAAAATTGTAGTGTTGCATCATCCTTACCTATATTCCCGAGAAGCTTAGAGCTATATCAAGCACATGGTATATTAGTCCATGAGTGTTCTCCTTGAAATTAGGGAGAGAGGAAAGGAGGCTCAGGAAGTTAAGTAAGTAGCCTAAGATCATGTAGCTTATGATCAGCAGAGCCAGAATTGAAACAGTTTTTCTCTTGATTATAAAACATATATGTATATTATTACAAGCTAAAAATTATAAGATATAATACATATTAAATAGATGATTATATATGCCTATATATACAAATGGACATAGATATACACAAATATATATAAAATGTAACTAATGTGTGTATCATATATGTTTCTATGTGTGTGTGTATAGACACAATATCTGTAAAATCTCTTAGCTCAGTAGGGGGATAATATCTACATCTCACAAAGTGAAAACTTAAGCTCAGTTCAAGATCACATATAGTGTGGATCCATCTTCAAATGTATATTTTATTTTAATCTATTTCATATCAATTTATCTTTCTATTACTATTTATTGTGTCTTTCACAAAATAGATTTTTAAAGTACAATTTTTTTCCAAAATAGTAAGCACAGCTAGTGGAGAATACTATGAACTACAGCAGCCACATGACAGCCACAGGGAGAAGGAAGCCTTTTAATTCAGCTTTAGAAACCAAGTGGGGTTGAATGGGTGGTGGGAGCTGGCTGGACAGCATGGTAGGGAAGAGCTTTTGAGCAAACCCTCGATGCTGGTAGGGAGCATGAAAAGACTAGTGGTGAAGTTTCTATGTTTCGGGGAGCTAGGTGGTAAGTCCAGAGAAGAAGAGAAGATGAAGATTACAAAGGGTCTTGAACATGATTAGAAGAGTTTTTGCTTCACTCTTTTTATGGTTTGTAGCATATTAAACCCATGGAAACCAAGAATATCCACATAAAATAGCACACTATGCATGGGATTTAAATCACAGCTGTACCACCTTCTAACTTCTAGTACACTCTGTGTGACTCTCCTTCATCATTTTTAAAATGAGAATAAAATAGTACTAACCTCTCAGAAATATTGTGAAGATTAAGTGAATTAAAATGCTCAGAACAATGCCTTGTAGGAAGCAAATGTTCAGTACATTTGGCTATTACATGATGAAAGTCCTTTGGTGGGATGGCAAGGGAATAGCCTTGTATGATAGGCTTTTAAATCTAATAGTATTTGACGCCAGTACTTGTGAATATGGTAAATTGTGTCCTAGTACTTGGAAAAGGGGAAACAGCATTGCCTTATTGATATAGAAACTGATATCTACACCTATTCGGTGAAAACGCAATATGTAGAGTCACTTTTAGGATTCAGAATCATTCTCACGCATGCAAAATTATACTATAAGCAGATTGACCATAACAACATCTATAGAACATGGTTCCTTAGCTATGGCACCATGGATACTGTGAGTGGTTAATTCTTCTTTGTGGGGGCCACCCTGCAGATTGTAGGAGTTGAGTGACATCCTGGCTCCTATCTGCTAGGCACCTATTGCACTTCCTGAGTTAGACAGCTAAATATATTATTTCCAGACATTACCAAAAGTCCCTGGTAAGGAGCAAAAACCTCCCCAGTTGAGAACCACTTCTATAGAGAAAGAATGT
This sequence comes from Otolemur garnettii, assembly GCF_000181295.1. Taxonomy (NCBI): domain Eukaryota; kingdom Metazoa; phylum Chordata; class Mammalia; order Primates; family Galagidae; genus Otolemur; species Otolemur garnettii. The sequence continues at coordinate 7,572,030 of NW_003852400.1, read as the reverse complement.
CTCAAAGAGACATAAACAAGGAGGGTGAAATAGTTAAGTGTTGGCCATGCACTTCCAAGCACTGTAAAGAGAAAATCTTGACCATTGAACTTAAACTTCCTGGTTACTGAGAAGATGGTGCCCTGGTGAGGAGAAGGATAACACTAGGCTAAATGACAGCCTGGAGTCCCATAAACAACACCAACCCGACAGGGCACTGTGTCTTGTTTACCTGATGCCATCAAACTTGGCTTGTGTGGCTCCTCCAGTTCTGACTGTACACATATTTTAGCACAAATCAATCTGTGTGTGATACATTTTCCTAAAGAGTTCTGCCTACCTGCCTGTACAGGCTGCTTATCCATTTGTGAATGACACCACTGGTATTCAGTCCAGGGGAGAGTAGTTTTTCGGTGTCAATTTCTAAATGAGCTTTCTGTTGTCAGGTGTGTTGTTAGTGCTTTAACTCCCCTGGTATGAACCAAAGTGATTCTCCAGACTTTGAAAGTTAGAGATTAAATTTCAGAACTTGTTGAATTAATTGAGAGACTATTCTCTAGAATTCTACTCAGTTTGTTCACCCTTCAGAGTTCAATAGACATGTCTTCACTGCATGGATGTATGAATAGACAAAACACACACACAGGGTGCAAAAAAATATATACACATTTTAAGGAAAGAAAGAGATGTATTAAATTTGTAATACTCAAGTCACGTTTGACCTTTCCACTTATAAGAGGTGCTCAGCATGAGTTGTATTCATCTTTTATTATCAGTACAATATATTGAGTATTACAATTTTAACACAGATTTTTCCTTTCTTAAAATGTATTTATGGATTGTTGGCACTGTGTATGTGCGAGTGAGTGAGTGAACGAGTGTTTGTGGAGAGAGAGAGAGAAAATAGATGATAGAGTGCCGCAGACTGGAGCAATAAGGTCAATAGCAGGGTTACAAACTCGAGTGATAGTAGCTTGTAGATTGAAAACAGTGATTTGCAACAGGCTTCATGTGGGGCCTTAGCCATTTCCAGCCCCCTTTGCCCCCCTACCCTATCCATATTTGAAAGCAGAAGGAAAGCATTTGAGATCCTTTCTAAAAATGCCATAAGTATGGATTCTAGGACACAGATGGAGGAGTACAGGTTGCCAAGAGTACATGAAAGGGTAAAATGAAGCATTCAGAATCAAGTATATGTTAAGATTTTATTGTTAATCTGGGATGCTGAAAACAATCTCAAATCCATAGCCTGTAACATCTTTGAAGAGCATGCCTTTAGAATTTCCTTTTCCACCTAGCCCATATGACACCATGTCTTCCATCAACCCTGCAGAATAAAATGTTTTGAACTTCTTTCATCAGGAGCCATATACAGCAGAACTCTTCCCTTGAGTATCTTGCGCTTTCCAACTAGTGCATGAGACATCACAGATAATTACAATCCAAAATATTTCTGTCTAATAAAAATATGACAAGTGGTTAATCCTTGACTAGCATAATGAAATTTATCTCTCAGCCAATTCCTTGGAGTATTAGTAGTTTTTATTTACAGAAGAGATGAGAAGGGTAGCAGGACAGCTACTATTAAACAATGTAATTAGTGCCGATGTCATTAATCTGGACGTTTAGTCAATGAAATAAAACATGTTGGGTTCATTTTTTCAATAGAACAGTCTCCACTTGGATGCCCATGAATACTTGTTCTGCGGCTGGTTGCAAAAACAAGCATGCAGAGCACCTATGCACATACATTAGCACAAGGTTAGAGAACTATTTTTTTTCTGTTACTTATGTCAACCTTTGAAAGTCGGTTGTTAATTCATCCTGATTTAGATCAGTTATTCCACATCATCATCTCTCTATCTTGATCTCTTATATTCTTTTCCACCTAACCCTCATCCATCCTTCCCTTTATATTGGCTTTAACTAAATACCTTGATGCAGATTCAAAATAGCCATCTTGAGTGAAAGTCCTGTGACCTCCACTCAGGGATAGTTGTCTCTTCATTATAGCCATTGAGCAATAGAGGTGCAGGGTGAATAAAGAGTGCTTTTAGCAACCACCAGGTAAAAATATCATCAAGTTGTAAAATTTTATCCAAGTTTGTTGACCTTCTTCTCTATCTTTACAGCTAAGCTTACAGGAGATCAGTTCTGTATTAAAGAAAAGCAAAATAATTCACTAATGGGTTTAATTGCAAAATTAAGAAAGAGAGTGAACCTGTTTCCAGAGGATATTTTCTACTTTGGTTCAAAATAAACCCTCCATCTTATGATAGCTGCCATTTCCCAGGCTTTTGTACATTTAGCAACTATACTTTTGGTTTTTTGCTACTGGTTAAAATTTGGCTCACCTGGAATAAAAGCTATCCAGATTGAATTAAACCAACTTTTTGTTTGGTTAGGGTTTAATGTCTTGGAAATAATTACGTCTAATGTGTGGCAGAGCTCAATGTAGAGCTCCGAAGGTGTCATGGGTTTCTCTGTACTTTGCAGCTTTGTTTGTAGTTACAAATAAACTGGGTCAGATGAATAGTTCTTTGACCAAGAAACTGGGTGAACTCCCATCTCTTCTCTTGCTGAAGTGATCTTAACAGTCATATGTTCCAGTTGTACCCACCAGAAAGGGAGGCTGTCTTGGCCCATGTTGAATTTAAACAAGTTGCACTAAAACTTTGCAATGCTGAGAATTATATTAATATTTGGAATTTTCTTTGTTATATTCCAGCGCGGAATAGCATTATTCTGACTAGTACAAACCAAAGTGTCATATGAAAGTCAATCCTAGGACAAAATGTGTTAACCCCTTGTTCAGTTCTTGAAAATAAATAAAACACATAATTATAAATCTTTTTTTCCTTTGTTATCTGTAAGAATATGTCAACAAAAAAAACAGATTCGATATAGAGAATATTTTATTGCATTCTTCATCAACACACAACAAAACACTCCAACTTGTCATGCTAGGGTTGTTTAATAGGAAATAATAAAGAAATGAAACTGTTTTTAATAAAATCTGTATTTCTGTTCAATATTCTGTGGCAGAACAGACTTTCAAACATGATTAATGGGAAAGCAAGGAAGAAATAAATATTCTGTAGTTTCTATGAATTTTTAAAGTCTCTTTGGCACCTTGAACTTGATCGTTTTCATCATTTAGCTAAATCTGTGACTTACTTAAAATGATGGTTCTTTATGGATGAAACAAAAGTACCTCATTGTTTTTTTTTTCTGCAGTTGATTATTAACCTTGAAAGTAAGATAATCATTTTTCAATTAGGCTCCATGCAGGGACTAGAAAGCATTAGTTATCAACTTGTACAGAACATAATCAGCATTAAGTTTTCATATTTTGGCTGCACTCATGTTGTTAAATTGACCTAATAGTCATTATAAGCTGATCTTCCTTCTTGAAAGATTTTAGCAATTAAAGTTGTATCCATTTGTACACCTATATCTATAGTATTTTTTAATTCATCAATATCATTACCACTTTCCGTTGACTAGTCATAAAGCCATGTAAAACTATAGAAGAAAACTTTACCTCCTTGTTAAAAAAAAAAAAAAGTGGTACATATTCATCCACCACACAAATAATGTTGACTTTCCTCATAAAAATTAATGCCCTCCAAGGTTCCCTTTGAGAACTTTCTTTGGACTTAGTAGCAAGTGCTCCCATCTTGGGGACTGCCTCTCTGTTCTTACTCTGGCACATGGTTGTCCATAGTCTTCAATCCAAAAGGATCTATCCTACTTCTTTGCTTGGCTCCCACCTACTCACAGGTAAGTATGTTCTTGATTATCTTTCATCACAGAAGTAGAAAATTATATAATGGGTTATTAACTTATAAAGGAGCAAGAGAGAAAATTAAAGAGAATATAAACAGTGAAAAATACTTTGCTGTCAAGCAGGTTTGTGACAGAGGACAATGTAGCTATTTGTATGCACCTGGGTTCAAATGCAGATTCTGTGATTTGGCTAACTCATTCTGTGATTTGGCTAACTCACTTCAACTCTAGTGGCCCTTAAGTGGATAATCTCGCTAACAAGGCTATATTGTACCATTCTCATTTTCTTAAGCTGTAGGGTACTACATCGAAAAGGAATAATTGGTTGGAACAGATAAGAGGTAGGGCAAAAAGAATAATGAGTTTTATGGAGGAGTAATGAACCAGCCTCCCAGAGATGACATTTCGAGCAGACACAATCTGAGTTCAGAAGGGTTTGGTTTGGTTTGGTTTGGTTGTTTGTGTGTGTATTTAAAGAGAAACTAACTTTTAAATACATTATATTTAGGTAGAGTGAGAGATAGAAAAATGAAAACAACTTAGTCTTTCTACCTCATTTTTCTTGTTTTCAGAATAGGGATTCTAATTTTATTTGCCCTCTTTATGGCAATTGACATTGCCATAATAATAGTATTGCCAATAATTAGCATTCATGAAAAGTCATTTAAAAATGTCATTTAAGTGCTAAATAGTGTTGCTTCAGCTTTGGTTTCTTAAAATGCCTAACCCTTCATTAGTCTGTGTAAATGTCCTCTGCTGTATGTCACAGAATTTATAAACAGAGTACAGTAACTGATGGTGTGTGACAAAGTACAATCTGGATAAAGTGTTACTGTCATTCTCTACAGAATGATTGGGTTACATGGAAAAGAATTACCTGTAATCTTCTATGGGGATATTTTCACATAGTTCTATGATGCAGAATTAAACTCAAAGTAAATGAATATCCAGCAAATGGTCCTGGCCTCTCCTAATTACTCTGTTGTAACTTGAAAGATGAATATTTTATTTGGAACACTAGGATGGAGGTATGGGATTAATATAGAGTCTCCGCTAATCCTACAGGCAAAAACCTCTCCAGTACATGTCAGATGGGGCTTTAAAAAGTTTAGTCTTCATTTAAACAAAATTGCTTGACTTACTAGTGAGCCATGGAAAAGAAAACAATATTAAATGATGTTTACTAAGTGAAAGGACAATTTTACTGCTTGAGTTATTGCAATAACCTTCCCTGAACGGTGAAAGCTTACATCTCCCACATTTGGCTGATACTTTATTACATGATTTAACTTTCTTTTTTATTGTTTCTAGGATATAAATGAAGCAACTTAAATATGGGAACTAGATATGATGAATACTTAAATTTATCTGTAGATCAAAAATGGTTTTCTCTAAGTGAGAACTCTACTGAGCAGTTTAATGGAATCTGTTATTAAAACTACTTAATATGCTGGTTGATAAACATGTTAGTAAGTGTACCGAAGTATGCCAAAGTAAATGCCAAAGTAAAAACCATGAGGACAGTATTATTGCAAAAGTAATTAGAAATAATGATTGAGGTAATTAATTGTTTCCTTAAAATTCCTTTCTGAATCTTATGTTTCAAAAGAATATTGGCAATAGTAGGAATGTATTGGTTAGAAAATGATTGTATGAAGGAAACAATAACTGGATTCCCAGGTAAAACATTCTCAGAGTTTTTAAACTTTAGTAGTGTGTATTTGCTATTCAAAATCGGAAAGGTAAACTGTTTTATTATGGAGAAATATCATTTTGTGAGTCAACATCTTAAAGGGCAGAGCTATTTTCTACTTCAAATTGCACATGTATATATGTGTATAGAAGTTAAGAGCTTTTAACACTTACATATGATAAATATATTCCTGCGTTCCTTGTAAATCTTGTAAACTTTATGCTAAAATGTAGCATTAACAAAAAAGTTGCTTTAACTCACAAATAATAAGAAAATACAAATGAATTACATTCTTTAAAATGTTACTTTTGGATATCATGTCTCTAAATTACTAAATGTTTGCAAAAAATGTTAGAAATAGTCTTTAAATGCATGTGAAGTATAGAGATGGCAAATAATTTTAGAAATTTTCAATTAGTAGTTATTTATGTATTAACTTCAAATGCAGACTAAGGGTGTCAAATTATCATTTGTAAAGATTTATGACCTTTCTAACTGACATCATTCAGACACTAATCTGCTTTTTAACAATACGAAAATTAAAAGTTAAAGAATTCACTAAAGAATCAAGTTGTTCTCCAAAGCATTTACCTCTCCAGAGAATATAGAGAGGTGTATTGGGGAGTTGGATAGACACCAGAGGAAGATAAGTACATGAAGTAAAGGTGGAATGATTAAAAATAAGCCATTCCCTTAGAAAGCAGGATAATTTTGGGAGTGAATTATATAATGACAGGAGTAAGTGGAATGACTTCCTGCAATAAATAGGAGTTAAAATGAGCTGGGAGAAAAGTGATAGGAGTAAACAGAGTGATCTATATTGTTTGTAGATATGTAAGTTTCCTATCACTGCTGTAAAAAATTGCCCAAACGTAGAGGCTGAAATGCCCCACATTTGTTATTTGACTTCGCTGTAGGTCAGAAGTCCTGAATGGTTTTCACTGGGGTAAAGTCAGGATGTTGGCATAGCTGCACTCCCTTCAGAGATTCTAGGGGAGAATCTGCGTCCTTGTCTTTTCCATTTTCTGGAAGCTGCCATTATTCCTTGGCTCTTGGTCCCTTCCTGAATCTTCAAAATAAGAAGCGTAGCATCTTCAAACCTTTCTCTAACTCTGACAGTCCTCTCTCTCATGTAAGGAAGGACTCATGCAGTTATATTTTGGCCCATCCAGTTAATCTCAGATAATCTTCTCACATCAGGCTCTTTACTTTAGTCAATCACATCTGCAAGACCCCTCTGCAAGTAAGGTGATATAGCTACTGGTTTAGGAGAGTAGGATGTGAGCATCTTTTCAGGAAGGGAGCATTATTCAGTCCAGCAAAGTGAGTAAATGAGAGTTTTCAGAAAACAAAACAAGTATCAAGGTCAAAAGCAGAATCTGAAAAGTTATAGTGTCTGACTTTGTCTTCAGATTTTCCAGTGACTCTTAGCTGAGAGCTTAGCTCAATCTCACTGTGCCAGTTATCTTTCCTCAACAATGATTCAGTCCTATATGTAAGAGCTTTCCTGGAAAAACAGCCAACTTTACCTCCTCAATAGCCCTTTCTCTATATTTTACTTCATCCTCCTCTTCATCATTATCTCTTTCTATAATATTAAGTATTAACAGTTTTTATCATGTCCTTATCAGAGGTGGCTCAACAAGGTATATACAGAAAGAGCTTAGAAACACTCTGGTTGGGTTGATTTATAAACTATTAAGGGCTCACTCACTATGTGCCAAACACTATTCTAGGCACCGAAGGTAAATAAGTTAGCAGAGTAGATGAAATTCCTGTCTTCATGAAATTTGCTTTAGAGGGGCAAGATAGACAATAGTCAAACAGGAAAATAGATAACTTGGCAATGGAGGATCGGCATTATGAAGAAAAATCAAGTAAATTGAGGGGAGGAGGAAGTGCTGAATCTATGGGTGTGGGGAATATTCATGTGCCTATTTTAAATAGAATTATCAGAGAAGATATCACAGGAGAACACAAAGTGGAGAAAGGATGAGGACAAAAGCCACAATCATTGTCTGAAGGGCAGGCCTTTCAACCAGAGGTGACAGACTGTACTTGGTATGGTGGATTTGAAAAAACAGGTTGGGGTCCTGATTCACTGGGGTAAAATTCATGGGGGACAAAGACAATATCAAGGATGTTTGAGAGCAGGAATCAATATCAAGCCACAAGCACTATGGTAAAGGTTTTTGACTTTATACTAAGTGAGATGGATCATTTTAAGCACAGGACTAATGTTATCATCCTTATGTTTGAAAGGAATAACTCTGGCTGTGTGTAGAGAATAATGAATAGAAATAAGAATCGAAGCAATAAAACGAATTAAATTAGGAAGCTGTTGTAGGCAGAGAGGACAGTGGTTTAGACAGACCAAGGAGCAACAGTGGAGGTAATGAGAGATTTATCCTAGGTTTTGGATAGATTTTGAAAGATATCTTAATGGACTGGATGTTTGTCTGAGTACCTGAACAAAGGAAGTCCATTTCTAATGTGATGCAAAAGACTGCAAGAGAAACAGGTTTGAGGTGGGAAATTTGGAGCGTACCTGGGCTTATGTTAAATGTAAAATGCCTGTTGGATATCCATGTGGTGGTATTAAGAGGAAGTAGGAGATACATCTGGAGTTAAGCAGAGAGTCTGGGCTGGTGGTAGGAATTATGGAGATACCATCACTGAAGTAACATGTAAGTAAAGCTGTGGAACTGGATAGAATTACCTGGCATTAAGATGAGAAAGAACAGGCATCCTAGGACTGGGCCCTGGGTGCTTTAATTTTAGATAGGGAGATACAAAGGGAACCAGCAAAGAAAACTGAGAAGAAAATAACTGAAGTGTTTCAAAAAGGAGAAATAATCAGCAGTGACAATTACTGCTGATAGGTCCAAAAAGGTGAGTCTGACAATGATACACTGGAGGACAAGTCTCCAGGCCTGTTTAACCACCAAGGATATTGGTTTACAGGGATTATGGAGTGGGGGGTTGGTCATACCATAGTCCCAGCCTACTTCTTGGCTCTGTCCCAGGGTTATAGAAAGAAAAAATATCATTGTAAATACCCCAAAGAAAACATTCTACTCCAATCCTAGAAAGGATTTATACTGAGAACAATGTTAATGGCCACAATCCTAAAAATGTTATAAGAGCATTATTAGAACAGTGCTTTTCTTAATACTTAGAAAATTGTAGTCTCCATATAAGAACATGTATTTGCCTCTTGGTCATAACCTCCATCTCTTATTTCTCAAATTTCTCCTTTCATACTGAGTTTATGTGCTAAATCTAAAGTACCTCGAAGTCTTAATTGTTTTACTCATAATGTTTAAAAAGCTAAAAAGATATAGGTGTCATTGTTTTTAATAACTTAATTTTGCTTAATAAATACCAAAATTATCATTTCTATATATAATAAAAAACTTAACATTATTCACATTCTTTCTTTGTGCTAAGTCATTGAAATACAGTGTGTATTTAGAACTCACAGCGTATCTCAAGTCAGACTTCCTGCTCCTCAAGAGCTCATTAGCCACGTACACATATAAGCAATGGCTACATTCTTGGACAAGAAGCCCCTTTCCAATGATCCCATTAGGCAATTTTGTTTTCAGAGAACAGGTTCTATTTTCACTCTCTTGAGCTTCTCAGCTACTGCTAGGGAAAGTAGAAGAGAAAGCATACAGGGGGACCAAAAGAAGTGGGTATAATGCCACCTTCCCTTTTAAACAGGCATTTTCATAGGGGTATTCCTTCTTGGCTTCCTCAAATGTGTATAATGGAAAGTGCATTGTAATTAGAGGAGATTTAATATATATTAGAAGATGTAGGCCAGAGTGATTTCTGGTTACCTATCTGATCAAGGTTCACTGAAACCTTTCAGTTGTAGGGAAGAAAATCACTAAAAAATCAGTCTGAATGTTACTGATGATAATAAGAATAATTAACATCAAATGAGTAGTTTACAAAAAAACAAGGCATAATGCTTTACAGACAGACACATCTCACCGCCACTGTCAACCTAAGATGTGGGTCGCAATTTGTGATGAAGAAACTGGGGCTTAGATAGATGAGGAATTTATGGTTTTGTTTCAGTGGTGACCAAAGCCAAAATATAAATGCTTTTAATGACAATTACAAAAAAAAAATATACTAGTTAGAAAATATAATTTGTATAAAGTGTTTTTTAGAACCAAAGGTAAAAGGTATCATTGGGGTAATATGAAAAAGATTGAAACTTTTCAGTTTGCAGAAATAAGTAGGAACTTGACTGACAACCTGGAAAGCACTCAAGTTGACATAGCAGCCCAGTAGGACACAGGGCCTGTGTCTGAGCCCCAGTAGCCAGGAGATGAGAGTCTACTTAATATGGAAAGATACCAGGTTCTGGACCTGCCTGAGGCAGGAAGTAAAATAACAGTGTCAGTAAAATTGGGACCCCGAACATATTGCCTACACTTGTGGAAGAGAATTAAGATATCTGCCCACTAAGCCAGGGAATTATCTGGAAATCTTGTCTTGATCTAAAATTCTAAGTAGGGAATATTCTTCAACGAGAAATATTTGCTCCAATTTGTGCCACCTGGAACTACAGAGTCTGAATTTACATGACATACATAATGCAGAAATCCTCAGCCAAGACTGATTCTAGCAAAAATATAAAAATAAAAACAAAGCTATTTGTATTTGTAATTCACATCTATGATCCATGATGAGTAGGCTCCCACACAGGAAAAGAAAATATCCTTTGAGAATCAAAAATTATAAATTATACCAAATAAAAATTATCTCTGAAATAGACATACAAAAAAGATTAATATTTTCAAGAACTTCACAATAATAAAATAAAATGAAAGATGTCATAAAATGATTACGCTTAAATCTACTAAGAAAAAAACGTAAACAAAAGTCATAATGAAAAAATAGAACACTGTGGTATAATAAGAGGCAGAAGGAAATCAGAAAAATATAACTGTGGAAATGAAAATTTCAATGAACATGCATAAAAAGCCATCAGAAGAAAAAAGTGATAAACTAGAAGGTTCCTCTGCAGAAATCATCTAGAATGCAGCACAGAGAAATAAAGAGATGAAACCTGTGAAAGCAAAGTAGACACAAAAGATAAGGAGGGATTGAAATTCAGTTATGATTTATTAGAAATTCCAGAAGAAAACAATAGAAAATATCAAAAGTAGGCAGCATTCAATAAGACAACGCCTAATAATAATTATAACAGATATAATTCCTTTTTTTTTTTTTTTTTTTTGAGATAGAGTCATGCTCTGTTGTCCAGGCTAGAGTGGGCATCCTAATAGCTCACTGAAATCTCTGACTCTGGGGCTTAAGTGTTAGCCTCAACCTCTCATGTAACTGGGATTACAGGTGCACGCCATCACACCCAGCTAATTTTTCTATTTTTTTTTATAGAGATGGTTCTTGCCCGTACTCAGGCTGGTGTCCAACTCCTGATCTTAAGCTATCCTCTTGTCTCAGCCTCCCGAAATGTTAGGATTACAGACATGAGCCATTGTGCCCAGCCTCATTCTTTTATTTTTTAAGTCCAGCAAGGCTTGAATGGGATAAATACAAATAAATCTGTACTAGTACACCTAATTTTAAAATTTCAGAACATCTAAGAAAAATTTCTTAAAGACAACACAGTTTAAAAATTGCTTGCAAAAAATTGACAATTAGACTAACAGTAAATGTTTCAATAACAGCAATGAAGATAAGAAAATAATGGAATAAGGTCTTCAAATCCTGAAGAAGTCATTTCACATTGAGAATTCTCTACACAGCTAACATATGATTCAAGAATTAGGGCAAAATAAAGACTCTTTTGACTAAGAAAGACTAAAAGAATTTACCTCTAACAGATACACTTTCTCTGAAATAACTAGTAAACAATATACTTCAAAATGAAGAAAATTGAATCCAGAACAAAGGTGTGGCTTACAAGTTGTATGAGATTTGAGAAAAGGCGTATGGGGATGTAAGAAATAATGATAGACAGGGGTGGTGCCTGTGGCTCAAAGGAGTAGGGCACTACTTTAAACGGGATAGAGTCCTTGACTGTTTTTCAGTTTGGCTGCTGTTGGTATATATAAAGGCTACAGATATATGAGTGTTGATTTTGTATCCTGATACACCACTATATTCCTTGATCACTTCTAAGAGTTTCTTAGTTGAATCCCTGGTGTTTTCCAAATATACAATCTTATCATCTGCAAAAAGTGAAAGTTTAATCTCTTCTGTTCCTATATGGATACCCTTAATCACCTTTTCTTCCCGAATTGCAGTAGCTAGAACTTCCATTACAATGTTAAATAGCAATGGGGACAATGGGCAACCTTGCCTGGTTCCTGATCTGAGTGGAAATGATTTAGATTTAACTCCATTAATTACAATATTGGCTGTGGGTTTTACTACAGATGTCCTCTATCAACTTGAGAAATGTCCCATCTATACCAATTTTCTTAAGTGTTCTGATCATGAAGGGATGCTGGATATTATCAAAAGCTTTTTCTGCATCAGTTGAGAGACTCATATGGTCTTAGGTTTTTGATTTGTTTATGTGATGAATTACATTTATAGATTTACGTATGTTGAACCATCCTTGAGATCCTGGGATAAAACCCACTTGATCGTGTTGTATGATTTTTTCGATGTGTTGCTGGATTCTGTTCGTTAGGATCTTGTTGAATTTTTACACATCAATATTCATTAGTGATATTGGTCTATAATTTTCTTTTCTTGTTGGGTCTTTTCCTGGTTTGGGAATCAAGGTGATGTTTGCTTCATAGAATGTGTTGGGTAGTATTCCGTCTTTTTCAATGTTTTGGAAGAGCATCTTTTATTATGCTTAATTGTAACTCTTCTTTGGTAAGACATCTGTTTAGATCTTTTGCCCATGTTTTAATTGGTTTTAATGCCTTCTTATTGTTGTATTGTAAGAGACTTTTGTATATTTTGGATACACGTCTTTATCAGATAAATGTTTTGTAAATAATTTCTCTTGCAGTTTGTGTTTCTACATTCTTATACAGTGTTTTTCGTAGGGTAGAAGTTTTAAATTTCAATAAAGTTTAATTTATTTTCTTTCATATACTGTTCTTTTGGAGTTGTAGTTAAAAACTCATCACTAAACAAAAGTTCCCATAGATTTGTGCCTGTTTTAACAGCTTTATAATTTATACAGTGTAAAATATAGTTAATTTTTGTGTAAAGTATAAGGTCTTTTCTTGTTTTCTATTTTTTTGGCATATGGTTAACCAATTGTTTCTATATCATTTATTTTTGTAAAGATTGTTCCTTCTCCATTGACTGTCCTTTTTCTCTTTTAAGATTAGTTGATTATATTTACTAGGTCTATCCCTGGGTTTACCATTCTGTTGAGTCAATCTATGTGTATAGTTTACTAATATCACACTGTCCTTTTATGTAGCTTTATAGTAAGACTTGATATTGGCTACTGTGAGTCATCTCCATTTTGTAGTCTTAAGTATTTGTTGGCTATTATATGTCATTGCCTTTCCAAATACATTTCTAAAACATTTTATTAATATTTACAAGATAACTTGGTGGAGTTAGGATTGGAATTGCTTTGGATTTGAAGATCAAGTTGGGGAAGTATTGGCAGTTTAACAATATTGAATCTTCTAATCCACGAATACAGAATCTGTTGTCATTTATTTAGATTAGATTTCTTTCATTAGTGTTTTGTAGTTTTCTGCATAAGATCCTATCCATATTTTGTTAGACTGATACTTGAGTATTTCATTGTTTTATGCTATTTCAAGTGATTAGTTCTAGTTTTATAGATTTTTTTGGAGTAATAATGTCATATGTTATTAAAACCAGTTTTATTTCTTCCTTTCCAAAGTGTATGGCTTTTAATTCTTTTTCTTGACCTGATAGTAGGTAGAATTTCCAGTATGGTGTTCAATAGAGTGGTGAAAAAGATATTCTTTTTTGCTGCTAATCTAGGTGGGTAGATGTCCAGTCTCTCACCAAGAGATATGATGTTACTATGATATTTTTTTTGTAGATGTTCAGTATCAAATTAAGGACATTCTCTGTTCTTAATTTGATGAAAGTTTTTTTATCATTAATAGATGTTGCATTGCTCATGAAAGATATTGACCTATAGTTTTCTTTTCTTGTAATGTCTTCATCTGATTTTAGTATTCAGGTGATGCTAGCTCATAAAAACAGTGGGAAGTTATTCTGGGCCTAATGTTTTCATTTCTGAAAAAGTTATTAATTATTGATTAATTTCTTTAATAAGTATGGATCTATTCAAGTTAGCTATTTGTCTTTATGTGAGTTTTGATGATTTATGTCAAAGAACTGTTCCATTTTTTTCAAGTTTCCAAATATGTGAGCATACAGTAGTTATTATTCATTTCCATCCTTTTAGTGTTCATGCAGTCAGTAGCAAGGATACTTCTTTCATTTCTTATATTGGTAATTTGTGTCTGCTCCTTTTTCTTGATGAATTTGGTTAGAGATATGTCCATTTTATTCATCTTTTCAAAGAACCAGGTTTTGTTTTCCTTGATTTTCTTGATAATTTTCCTATTTTCATTTATTTCTGCTCTAATTTTCATTGTTTCTTTTTTGTTCCTTGATATAGGCTTAATTTTTCTACTTGGCTAAGGTGAATATTTAGGTTATTAATTTTCATTCTTTTTTCTTTTAAATATATACCTTTAAATTTTCCTAAAAACACTGCTTTCACTGCATCACAAAACTTGATGTTATATTTTCATTTTTATTTATTTAAAAATATTTTTATATTTCTCCTGAGACTTGTTTCATGAGCACATGTGTTATATGGCAGTGTATTGTTTAATGCCCAAATACATGGGGATTATACAGCCATCTTCTGTTATTGATTTTTAGATTAATTTCACCATGGTCTGAGAACAAATCTGGAATATTTTTTATTATTTTATTAAGGTGTTTTATACTTCACATTATGATCTGTTTTGGCAAATGTTACATGTGAGCTTGTGAAGAATGCATCTCTTGTTCTTATTGGATGGAATATTCTACAAATGTCAATTAGGTTAAATTGATTTGTGGTGCTATTTAGGTCAACCATGCCTTTATTGATTTTATATTTGCTTGATCTTTCTCTTATTGACAGAGACATTTTGGGGTCTCTAATTCAAAGAGTGGGCTGTCTATCCCACTGTCTATTTCAGTTATACAAATTTTTGCCTTATATATTTTGATATTTTTTGGTTATGTGCATATGGACTTAGGATTGTTATGCTTTCTTTAAGAATTGACCCCGTAATGACAATCCAATGCCCTATTTATTTATGATAATTGTCCTTGTTTTGAAGTCAGTTTTATCTGAAATTAATACAGCTATTCTAGCTTTCAATGAATGTTAATGACTTATTAGTAGATTATACATGCTTTGGGGAGGTAGACAATGTTCTATATTTTTAAGCCACATGGTGTCTAGGATATTGTTGGGCACAGGAATGCTTGATAATAAGGGCGTTTTAACTGATTAATAGGGATTAGATGGCTGTGAGCATACTATGCACTATAAATAAGGAGACAACAAATGGTATTATAATATAATTTCTAAATTTCCAGAAGACATATTCTGTTTTTTTCCAATGTGATAAAAATGAAGAGTTAATGTTTAAGTTAGCAAATTTGGAAGTGACTACTTTAAAATGGAAAATGTGACCTTTCTAGGTGACATAAGGTTTTTAACTGTTGCACAATTATTAAAGTAAATGGAACCGAAAATAATGAAACTTCTTACTTTAGTAATTGGGGTTGGATTAAATATGTTTCAACAGTGTGGGGTTCCATGAATGATATTGTTTTTTTCATTGGCTGACAAGTATAGGTCTTTTGGAGTCTAAAGTTCAAAAAGTCAGACATCTGAGCTAAAAATCACTACACTAGAGGGAAAATTATTCCATCTGGCCTTTCTCAGACTAGTTGTAAATTACCCTCAAAGAGTCTTGCTACTTAAGCACTTCTAGTTCAAAGCAAAATGAAAGATTCAATAGGGTTTTTCCTAGAACATACATCAAAGTACATTCTCACTTGTCCTTACAATGAACCCGTAATGAATTAAAGAGATTTAAAAAAAAAATGTAGAATTCATTTTTAAATTTAGAAAGAGGTATATGCTAACCTAATAGTATTGAGTAGGTCAAAGAGTTTTATTCTTCATGAAAGGTAGTGTGTATCCCAAATTGAAAGGGAGGATCCTGTTTAGAACTTGATGTTCATAGCATTCCCTGACTATACTGGCAGTGTGATTGCCATAAGCAACATGCTTCATTTGCTCAGCTTAGATCTCTTAAAGTAGAGAAAGAAAAAGAGCTGAACCAGAGAAATGAAAAATGGTCAAAGGTGACTATTAAAGGGGGTAAACTTGTGTAATCTGTGATTTCAAGCCACCCAGCCATACAGCAGAGAAACCACAAGGATACATGTTTCATTAATCAGGAGCTCAAATATCATTTTGTGTTATGCCATTATTTCTGGTGTTTTTCTCCAAAGGCCTCATTTCCAGGGAAAAAAGAAAGAAAGACAACTGGAAAAGAAAGGGAGGAAATAAATCTTATCCAGTTAACAAAATTTACTTCTATCATAGGTTTTGTGTTCAAGGGAGTTACTAATAAAAAAGTCTCACAGTAAATTCTTCAGAATCAATCATAGAAAATCTGTAATTGCAATTTTAGACTCTGACACAGAGCCAGGCTCCTTGCACAGAGAACTGGAAATGCTGTCCATCCATCTATCTTCCTCCCAGTCTAACTAAGGCATTGTAAAGAGACCCTCTGGGATATTTGTTGATCATTTGGTTTCAACAAAACAGATATACAAGATATAAGTGCAGAAGGAACAATACCCAATAAAAGCAAAAGAGATAAGTTTCAGTTAAACAAGGATTACATTTAGAAGGACATACAGAATTGCGTCTTGCCTCTCTGAAAATAGAAAGTAAAATCATGGAAAATGTAATTATGTGCTTTGAAAATGGAGTGGGAAATGTGCTTCTGCACAGATTATGTGTTAATATTGCTGCAGAATCAAAACATTCCATAGCTTTATTGTATCCTGGGGAGCCTTAGGACAATCAGAACAGCTGGCAACCTCTTGTTTAATTAGAATTATAAAGAGCAGTAGTGACCATTCAGTGTTCAGTTTTTATGCCTGAAACTGCTTTGGGGATATGATCAGTAGATAGGCCGTGCTTGTTTAAAAAGAAAACTCAATGTGTGTGCATGTGTATGTGTATGTGTATGTGTGTGTGTGTGAATCAGAGCCTTCCTGCTTTTTACTTCAGTCAATTTTAGCAATAAGTAACTCGCAAATAAACACATACTCCTACTCTGACAAACATCATGAAGATAATTTTCATGAATTAATTTATTAGGAAAAATGACCAAATACCATATATCCTTCCTCATTTGCTAAAGTTATGCAATACCACTATTTGTCAAAAGCACTAGAACTGAGATTTTTTTCTAACAAAATCTCTCTATATAGTTACTTATAATTATCTGTACAGTACAAATCACTAAATATTGCCTAGTTTAGATGCAATAAAATGCATAATTTATCTATTGTTCTATTGCTAGCATCATTGCTATGAAATCTACCTCAATTCCAGAACCACTATTTTGAAGTTTTCAAAAATTCACAGCATCATTGCAAATGATAACAAAAAGACTCAGTTAGTAGGTCATAATTTACTCTATGGATAACATAATCTAGTATTTCATTTGCACAATTAGAATATACTACTAAAAAGTATCATTTTTTTCTAAAGATAAAATGATATTTAAGAAACGACCAAACTAAACTTTAAAAATATATATATGTAATATAACCACTAAGCATGTTTAAAAGATGGTCAGATAAGAATTAATTAATTTTTCTTTTTTTTTTTTTTGAGACAGAGCCTCAAGCCATCCGCCTGGGTAGAGTGCTGTGACATCACAGCTCACAGTAACCTCCAACTCTTGGGCTCAAGCGAGTCTCTTGCCTCAGTCTCCCAAGTAGCTGAGACCACAGGTGCCCGCCACAACGCCCGGCTGTTTTTTGGTTGCAGCCGTCATTGTTGTTTGGCGGGCACCGGCTGGATTCAAACCCACCACCTTGGGTGTACATGGCTGGTGCCTTAGCCACTTGAGCCACATGCGCTGAGCCAATTAATTTTTCTATAATAGAGAAAAAAAACTTTCCTGAAAACAGGGTTTTTGTTGTTCACTTTTCTTTAATTTAGGGAAGTATGTTTTAGTAGGTAATAGGAATTCATGCATTTTTTTATCAGCAATTGTGTATATTTTGCCAGTTAAGCCTGATTGCTGTTTTTTTACATTCCTGCTGATAGACTAAAAATTATATGCTGTTTAGAAACCTATTTTTAAGAATCATATTAATGGCTGGGCATGGTGGCACACTCTGGGAGGCTTAGGTGGCTGGATTGCCTGAGCTCAAATTTTCAAGACCAGCAAGAGCCAGAATGAGACCCTGTCTCCACTAAAAATAGAAAAAAAGAAAAAAAACTGAGGCAAGAAAATCGCTTGACCCCAAGAGTTGGAGGTTGCTGTGAGCTATGATGCCATAGCACTCTACCCAGGGCAACAGCTTAAGACTGTTTCAAAAGAAAAAAAAATCTTCTTAATGCTAAAATATTCAAGTAAATACAAGCAGATCTTGCTGTAGCCTTGGTTATGAGAGATTTAAGGCCTTTTGAAGAACTCAAAAAAGTGGTATTTAATATTTATATGCCTCTCAAAATGTACTACACAGACAGGCATACTTTATAAACACTACACTCATATATGAAATCTGAATAGCCATACCAAAGTAGAAATTTTCTCTTTATAGTTACATTTGGAAAAGTTAATTACTAACAAACTAGTTCTCCTTAATCAAGGCACACTGTATGTTCTGAGTGCTCCGCATGCATTTTCTCATTTATCCTTGAAACCCTCCCCCCCATTCTACAGGTGAAAACTGAGGCCCAGAAAAATTAAATTATGCATCTAAAGTCACACAGTTAGTAAACAGAAAAGTCAATATTTCACTCTAAATTATTTGACTTCAAAGTTCATAATCTTATCATTGAGCTATATTGACTGTGTGACTCAAAAGTAGGGTTGCCAAACTTAGCAAATAAAAATACAGAATTTCCAGATAAGGTTACCAGATAAAATATAAGAGTAAGTATTGCATAGGAAATAATTATAATAAAATTCTTTTTTTTTTTAACCTGAAATGAAAGTTTAACTGGGTATCCTGTATTTTATTTGGCACTTTTACCCCAAAGAGACATTTAAATGTCGTATTTTCCTACTCTGTATAATACTTGTAAGGAGGTATCGCTATACCTACCATAAAATATGTGCATTTTAGTACCTGAATTACTTTACATTTTTTACATGACATTTATTAGATGTTAATAGCTGTTGCTTAAACTAATGTTTTTATTCCCAATTATCTGTAGGCTTATTTGTACTTTAGAAAGAAACAGTGGGAGGGAAAGAGTTAATAGCATATATTTAAGTAGGTTTCTCTCTTCTTCCCATAGCCTGTGGCATTTTGATCTTGAACACACTTTCTTGTATACACACCAACTTAATCTACTTGCTACAAGATCAAAGAGGATCTTCGAGGGGCTTTATTTTTAAAAATCCTTTTAGCAAGATACGTTAAGTATGTCTGGATTGCTTATTATAAGCAAACTACCATTTTTGGATTTACTAAATAAACACCCACTAGAGAATGGAAGTTGGTTAAATAGCTCTTCTCATTAAGTCATCTGTAAGGTCTGAGATCCCAGAACTAAAGGGCTCCCCTGGGCTGACATAAGCCACGCAGTTAGGATTCCTCTCCCCACACCTAACATGCATAGCAGGGTTGGAGAGGGATTTAGTAAGCTGTGCCTAAATGATTTCTGGCCTCCCAGAATGTGCTATTAGCTGTGACTACATTTGTGTATACTTTGCCATTAGAAAACTGTTTCTTATGAGCCTGAATGACAGTTCAACCGCTGTGATAGTGTAGAAACAGTCACAATGTTTTCTGAGTTCCAAGGATGAGTTAGTTTCTTTTTACCTCTCCCCAAAGATTGCCAAATTTATGAATTATTTATTTAATCTCCTTTATCCTTTCCCTATGTAAAGAGATTTTATAGCGAGCAACTGGGGGAAAGGGTATAGTTTCTGCTGGGCAGTGTCACAGGCCTATAATCCCAGTGCTTTAGCCCAGGCAGAAGAATTATTTGAGCCTAGGAGTTCCACACCAGCCTGTGCAACATGGCTGTCTCTATAATCAGTCAATCAATCAGAATAAAAAACCATACATGGTGGCACATGCCTGTAGCCTTACCTGCTCCAGAGGCTGATATGGAAGCACTGGGGGCATCCAGGAGTAGGAGACTAAAATAAGCTATGATCAAGCCACTGTACTCCATCCTGGGAGGCAGAGTGAGACCTTGTCCCTAAACCCCCCACCCCCCACACACAAGTAGTTTCCATAATTGCTAAATTCTGTTTGGCCTATTCTGTTCCACAATCATATATAAATTTATTTCATAGGCTTCTTGGTGAAATGATGGAGTCAGTGTGGGTGATCTCAAGTTATTTCAACTTAAAATATTAAAAATGACTTTATAGGGGTGGTGCCTGTGGCTCAAAAGGGTAGGGCGCTGGCCCCATATGCCAGAGGTGTCAGGTTCAAATCCAGCCCCAGCCAAAAGTCATAATCTTGACTTTATGATTCTGCATGTTCTGATCATTATGACCAAGAAACATTTATCAAGAAGAATAAGCCATAGAACAGTTGCTGAAATCTCAACAAATATGTATTAAATGGGTTGGGGAAATTATCCTTCAGGGTGTTATAGCAAGGGTTAAGTAAAATAATATACAGCATCTGTTACTTAGTTAACACTCATTACGTGGTTCATGGCTCTCATATTCGTGTAGGGGACAGTCTTTCTACCAGGTATGAATAACCTAGTTGATTATAAGACTGTTTTCAAAACTTTCAATCCCAAGAGGCTTAACATAAACATCAAATGAAGAACCTGTAAGATTGTGATGAACTCTCTGATCAGGGACTGAGTAGAATGTGGGCTGGCTTTGAGGAATACTGCCTGCCTGCATGGGTCTGAGCCCTGGCTATGCAGTTTGTGCCAAGCTGTGCAGTTTGTGGTAGGTTATAATAGTTCCATGTCTCAGTCCTTATTTGTAAAATGAGGATATGGACAGTTATTTACAAGAGATGTTTGCTTCAAGGAGTCATATATGTCAAACACCCAGTACATAGTAAATATAAATTAATATTGGCTATTATTATTTTTACTATGATTTCTAATATATAAATAGTAATGTTTGTGGGGGGTTTTATTATTATTTTATGGATAGTCAGTTCAAATCAAGTGCTTTTTCTAAATCATCTAACAGGTTAAATTTTATTTATTTTTGTCAGCACATTATCAGATTTCTTTTAATTTCGAATTAATATGAGGGTACAGACTATTAGGTAACAATGTTTCCATTTATTAGATAAGTCCGGTCTTGTAGTTGTGCCCCTCTGAGGTGTGCCATATATATTACATCGTGTCCATTACATGAGAGTAACAGATTAAATTTTAAATGAGAACCTACTGGAAAAATATAGGATTACATTTCACTTTTAAGGTTACCTTAAAAGTAAGTGAATTAAGAATATA
The DNA here is from genome assembly GCF_000181295.1 of Otolemur garnettii. Lineage (NCBI taxonomy): Eukaryota > Metazoa > Chordata > Mammalia > Primates > Galagidae > Otolemur > Otolemur garnettii. The sequence goes on along the minus strand of NW_003852400.1, from coordinate 7,550,842 downwards.
AAGAAAATTTTGTGTTATTTTGGTTTTGCTTTAAATTGCCTAGAAAAAAAAAAAGTGGAGAATTCCCTGAATTAGAGAAGTCACTGATCTAGTGACAAGAACTAAAACTTCAGAAGCTGAATTTGCAAAGAAAATAAATACTATGTCTTGTGAATATTTTTCTCCCTAGTTGCTCAGAAGTCACAAACTATAAATCTACCTTTCTTGATAAATTTCATTATTGTAATTCAGTGATAGAGGATGAAAGTTTAAGTAGGAGAATGTTGTGGGGTAAGCAAGAAAAGAAAATAATTTTCCTTTTAGTTCTTGATTCCATGTATGGGAATTTTATAGCTGATGAATAAAATAATTTCATTGGTAATTTAACACAGCTGTTTAACATAACATAGCTTCTAGAAAGTTGTATGCAGCAGGAAAGTGCTATGCTATAAAGACCAGACAAACATGAAAAAACTTATTGTACATTAACAACTAAGTATCTGAGAAGGAAATTAAGAAAACAATCCCATTTACATAAAAAATGATATATTTAACCAGAAACTTTACCCAGCAGATGAAAGATCTGTACATTAAACACTGTAAAACACTGATGAAAAAATTTAAGACAGAAATAGAAAGATATCTCATGTTCTTGAATTAGAAGACTTAATATTGTTGAAATGTTTATACTACCCAAATCTATCTACAGTTTTAAAGAAATCTCTGTCAAAAATTCTGGTGGATATTTTTCATAGCAGAAAAGTCAATGCTAAAATTCATATGGAACCATAAAGGACCCAAAATAGCCAAAAGTGATCTTGAGGAAAAAAAAATAACATATTTGTAGACATCATATATTCTGATTTCAACATATAATACAAAACTATATTAATTAAAACAGTGTGGTACTGATATAAAAACAGATATCAAAAACAATGAAACATAATAGAGAGCCCAGTAATAAACCCATGTACATATGATAAACTGATTTTTTACAATAGTGCCACAAATATACAATGGGGAAGGAAAATCTCTTTAACAAATGGTTTTGGAATAGCCACATACAAAAGAATGAAATTTGACTTTTATTTTATTCCATATATTAAAGTTAACTTAAAGTAGATTAAAAAAATAAATATAAGACCTGAAAGTATAAAATGCCTAGAAGAAAACATAGGGAAAAACCTTCATATCATTGGTCTTGGCAGTGATTTCTTTAACATGACATCAAAATCATAGGCAACAAAAGCAAAAATACTCATTGAGACTATATCAAACTAAAAAGCACAGCTAAGGAAAAACATCAACAGAGTGAAAAGGCAACCTATGGAATGACAGTAAATATTTGCAAACTATTTATCTGATAAGGGGTTAATATTCAAAATATATAAGAAATCCCTGCAGTTCAATAACATAAAACAGATAACCTGATTAAAAACTGAGTAAAGAACTTGAATGGACATTTCTCTAAATAAGACACAAATGATAGACAAAAATATGAAAAAATTCTCAACATCACTGATCATCAGTAAAATGCAACTCAGAATCGCAATGAGATATCACCTCACGTTTGTTAGGATGGCTCTTAGCTAAAAATCAAAAGAGAACAAGTGTAGGCAAGGATGTGTAGGAATTTGAAAACTGCACTGCTGGTGAGAATAATAAATGGTGCAGCTCCCTGTGGAGAACAATATGGAGTTTCCTTGAAAATTAAAAGTAGAACCATATGTTCCAGAAATCCACTTCTGGGTATTCATCCAAAAGAACTAAAATCAAAATCTTGACTAGATATTTGCACTCCAGTGTTTATTGAGGCAGTATTCACAGTAAGCCAAGATGTGGAAACAACCTAAATGTCCATAAGTGGATCAGCAGATCAAGGATAGAACAGTATTCAGCCTTAAAAGAGAAGGAAATTCTGCTGTGTGTAACAACATGGATGAACCTTGAGGACATTACGCTAAGTGAAATAAGCCACTCACAGAACAAATACTGCATGATTTCACTTATTTGAGACATATTCAATGAACACATTCACAGAAGCAGAGAAGAGAAGGGTGGTTGCCAGAGACCAGAGGAAGAGGGGACTGGGTAATTGCAGTTCAGCAGTTATTCAAGTTGAATAAGGTCCAGAGATCTGTGTACAACATGTGATTACAGTTAACAGTTCTGTCTTGTCCATTTAAAAGGTTGTCAAGAGAATGCATCTCATGGTAAATGTTCTTACCACAGTTTTTATTAGCTTTACATTTCTATTGTAATAAATATTTCTATCTCTGCTAATTTCAATGTAGACACATTCAGTAAATCCTAGGTCAATGCTGAAAAGTGGTCAAGGAATGTCACCAGGATCTGGGAAAACTATACTCTTTTTTATTTTCTGTGGATAGACATTGAACCCTATAATCCTGCATACTTTGTAGGCCTCAGTTTCTTCCTCTATAAAACAAAGGTGAGGGATGATTTTTTTTCTTCAAAAGCTATTCTTTGATTCCACAAAGTCCAAACTAAATTAAAATGTCATGATCTGGAGGAAAATGATCTCCTGGTATGTATACCCAAGAGGTCTTTCAGGCAAGAGCAATTCAAGGTTTACAGAGCAACATCAGATTGAATTATGGCAGAACACTAATATCTAACATGTGTCGCAATATTCAGTATCTACGAGTTGACTTCTGTAACTTTAAGTCATGGTTAAAAAGATGTCTTCAACTACTCTAAAAGAGATAATTTCTGATATTTTAGAAAAGTGGAAAAGGAAGAAGTCTGAGTCTTTAGATAAAATAATCTGATTTCCTAGAGAAATAGCTAAGTAAAATAAAAAAGGAAATCTCTAGGCTAATGAAAAGTACAGACAGACTGAGATATTTATAATGATTATACCCTCACTTAAAATAGCCCATCTTCTCTCCTACATTCTATCATTCTTTCTTCCGCTCCACCTAAGACTTGCAAAGAGAACATAATTAATTGCCTCTAAGAAATGTGTTCCAACAATCTTCCTAAAGTTACAGAATCTTTCTGAAATCTGCAAAAAAAAAAATTCTATTTTTGACTTCATTTTCCAATGAGTTAGTCTTTTGTCTTTGTGCCATGCATATCCCATTTCATATCCTATTAAATATATTAAAATAATTGTATTTTATTATTCCATGCATGATAAGTTATATTTTTTAAAAAACAATATTGTATGTTAGTATATTAATGTGAAAGAGACCAAAACAATTGCTATAGAAAGCAAGATCCCTAACTGATTTCATTTTTGGCCACTGGTCTATTTTTTTTTTTTTTTTTATTGTTGGGGATTCATTGAGGGTACAAATAACCAGGTTACATTGACTGCAATTGTTTGGTAAGGTCCCTCTTATAATTGTGACCTGTCTCCAAAAGGTATGTCACCTCCCTCCCCCTTCCTCCTTCTTTCTCCTTACTTTTCCTTCTCTTCCTCCACCCCTCTACCTCGTTTTCTCTCTCTGCTCTTCCCTACCCGCACCCTCTCTCCCCTTTCCTCTCTCTGCTCTCTCCTTCCCCCAGCCCCCACTGTGTACTAGGTCATCAACCATCCTCATGAGAATTCAGTACATAGGATTCTTGCTTCTCCATCCTTCTGATGCTTTACTAAAAATAATATATTCCACTTCCATCCTTTACATACAAAGGATGTAAAGTCTCCATCTTTTTGGTGACTGAATAGTATTCCATGGTATACATATACCACAGTTTGTTAATCCATTCCTGGGTTGGTGAGCATTTAGGCTGTTTCCACATTTATGTGATTGTAAATTGAGCTGTGATAAACAGTCTAGTGTAAGTCTCTTTATGATAATAGGATTTTTTCCTTCTGGGTAGATGTCCAGTAATGGGATTGCAGGATCAAATTGGAGGTCTAGCTTGAGTTCTTTGAGGGGTCACCATACTTCCTTCTAAAAAGGTTGTATTAGTTTGCAGTCCCACCAGCAGTGTAAAAGTGTTCCCTTCTCTCCCCATCCATGCCAGCATCTACAGTTTTGAGGTTTTGTGATATGGGCCATTCTTGCTGGGGTTGGATGATATCTCAGGGGTGGTTTTGATTTGCATTTCTCAAATAATTAGGGACAATGAGCATTTTTTCATATGTTTGTTAGCCATTCGTCTGTCTTCTTTAGAGAAGTTTCTATTCATCTGTCTTGCCCACTGATATATGGGACTGTTGGCTTTGCTGCAAAGAAAATTAAATACCTAGGAATATACCTAACAAAAGAAGGACATCTGTAAAGAAAATTATGAAATCCTAAGAAAAGAAACAGCAGAGGATATTAACAAATGGAAGAGCAAACCATGCTCATGGCTGGGAAGAATCAACATTCTTAAAATGTCTATACTTCCCAAAGCAATGTACAGATTCAATGTCATCCCTACTAAAAATAACCAACATTTCAAGAGTTGGAAAAAATAATTCTTCGTTTTGTATGGAAACAGAAAAAAAAACAAACAAACATATAGCTAAGGCAATTCTTAGTAATAAAAACAAAGCTGGGGGCATCAGCTTACCAGACTGTACTACAAGGCTATAGTGGTACTGGCACAAAACAGCATGGTACTGGCACAAAATTAGACACACAGACATTTGGAATCAAATAGAAGACTAGGAAATGAAATTGACATCTTAACCGCCACCCAATCTTTGACAAACCAAACAAGAACGTACAGTGGGGGAAAGAATCCCTATTCAATAAATGGTGCTGGGAGAACTGCATATCCACGTGTAAAACACTGAAACTGGACCTGCACCTTTCTCCATGCACAAAAATTGATTCAAGATGGATAAAAGACCAAAATTTAAGGCATGAAATGATAAAAATCCTCAAAGAAAGCATAGGAAAAATACTTGAAGATATCGGCTAGGGGAAGGACTTTATGAAGACTTCCATGGCAATTGCAACAACAACAAAAAATAAACAAATGGGACTTAATTAAACTGAAAAGCTTCTGCACAGCAAAGGAGACAACAACCAAAGCAAATAGACAACCTACACAATAGGAAAAGATATTTGCATATTTTGAATCAGACCAAAGCTTGTTAACTAGGATCTATAGAGAACTCATTAATCCCCATGAAAAACCAACAATCCCACTAATCTTTTAATTATTATAAACAAAAAGTATTTTTCAAGCTATGTGATTTGTCTCCTTGATTAGCAGCAATAAAACTGTTATCCTAGAATCAAAGAATAGGCTGAATATTTGAGAAAATGGGTGAAATTCTGGTGCAAAAGTAGAATTTTATTTAAAGTCAATAATATACTTTGTTGTAGAATGAAAAATAAAGTTATCATAACTTCTAAGGAAATTTGTTTTATTTCTGTTCCTAACCCTGTAATTGCTACTTGTATCTTCCTATTATATTTCTTGTCCTGAACTCCTGGATGTCAAAAGTGATTAAGGAGATATTCAAAATCAGTACAGACATCTTTATTTGTTGTTGCACCTGCGTATAATCACAGACATCAGTTGGGCGATATGGCAGAAGGTCCCCTCAAAATGTACACACATTTTAAGAAAGGAAAAATGGTATTAAAATTGTAATACTCAAGTCACATTTGACTTCTGCCATTACAAGAGGTGAGTGTAGTGATTTGTATTCATCTTTTGTTATCAGTATATATTGAGTATTACAATTTTAATACCATTTTTCCTGTCTTAAAATGTGTACAGATTCTTTTGTCACCCTGTGTGTATCATGCTCTTGGAACCAGTGCTTCCATTTCTGAAAAATTCTCTGAAGGTAAATAATGGTAACCATGAAAAAGGCTATGTAAATTTGTACAAAGTTTTTCATTGCACCACAAGAGAAGCAGCAATTTAAATAGTTCAGCAAAACATTAAACTATGCATGAAATAGTGAATTGATAAAATACTACCATTAAATTTATGGTTATGAGATGATATAGTAATATAAAAAGTGGAAATGATACGTTAAGTTTTTGAAAACATGATATAAAAGTGTATGTGCTGCATGATTAAAATTATGTTTAAAATGCTGTGAAAAAATATGAGAAGAAAATCTCCAAAATGCCAACCTTAATGTTAAGATAATAGGGTTTATAGTTAAGCATTTACTTATTTGCAAAAATAGGAATAAATTATATATTATCTAATGATTGTGCAGCAAAAGTTAATTAAAAGAAGTAAAAGCCTAGGTGCTCCATTCTAGATGTATTGAAAGAGAAAGAGGAGGGCAAGATGAAATAACTTGTGAATTCCTCTAATTTTATAATTATTATTTTAGATATCTATGAATATTGTAGAGATAATTGTGCTGACTCCTTGGAAAGCATTTGTGCTAACTAAAAATAAACTTCTGGAAAGAGACTTTGAATTCACATAACCCTTAATCTTTAATCTTTAAACTTCTATTAGAAATGAATTTCTTCTTCCCTTAAATAAAACATTATATGGGGTACAAATAGAATTATCAAAAAAAAAAAAAGGTTAAGACTTTGGAGGCTGAGCCTCCTCCCCATCTCCCTACCCCACATCCTTACTGACTCAGCCTCTGAGTGAATGGGACTCATCATGGCCTTTCTGGAACACAGTGCAACCAACAGTAACCAAAAACCCTGATTTAGAAAATCACCACATTCTAGTAATTAAAAAAAAAATTTTAAACCCTGAAATTTAAATATCAGGGACAGAACCAAACCCAGAAATTAAGTCTCTTCAGTTTAATCCCTTATTCTTTCACATACACACCTATTTCATGAACAGGATGTTCTTTAAAAAAAAAAAATTGAAGAATAAATGAAATGGAGTGTCTTACATCAAGGAGCTGTCAGGGATCCTCTGAAATTGTTGGCCTGAGAGCCGTAAAGCAATTCTTGCTCAAGTATGGAGTTCTGTTTCAATTTTGTTACTTCCTGCACGGCAATGTCCCCAGGCCACTGTAACTTCCTACTCTCCCAATTGTGAGGACAGTTAGTCCAACTGTTAAGACTTAGAACCCCTTGATAGTCAACTATGGTGGGTTTTTCTGTTTGTTTGTTTGTTTTAAGGTAGGACCAATATGAAAGAAAAAATGGTGCCAAATACTGTTTTTCTTTCAGATCTTCTTCATTTTTTCAGAAAGATATTTTGGGCACTTTTATTTTAGCACTTTATGATAGCTGGCCAAGTAAGTACCCTCAGACACCAGTATTCTTTTCAAATTGAAATGTCATAGAAAGAACTTGTCAGAGGAGGTACTTCCTGTGTATTAACTTGTTGGAGGGAAATAAGATAACTATTTTAGGCTTGTGGGCCATCCAGCCTCTGTCACAACTACTTAATTCTGTCAGCGTAATGAGAAAGCAGCCATTGGCAATGCAAACAAATGAGAGAGGAAGGCTGTGTTCCAGGAAAACGTTATTTAAGAAACTAGGTGGCAGGAGCAAGTGAAGACCAATTCCCTGCAGAAATGTACATAAAGCTTACATATTATAAATTATAAATTATCAATAGTCAAAGAATTACAACATTCTAGGGGACTGATGACTTCAAAACCATTTTCTGTTCCTCCATATAAATCTTGTACAGGTAAATTGTTTTTTTTTTTTTTTATCTTTTTGGTTAAATTTGTAATTAGTGTTTTAGGGTCATGGAAACATACTTAACTTAAAAGAGAGTTCATTTGATAATCAGAACAAAGATTATTTACCCACGATTCCTCACTTGTATTTTTTTCTCTGCAAGGGTACAGTATTCAAGCCATCTATCTTTGCCACTTAGTTAAATGAATTGAATAATGACTATTGCCTCCCTAATCAGACTTTATTAATCAATGCCAATAAATTATCCAGAAACTATTAGATCAAAGAAACTATTACATGCATAGAATCTTTTTACAATTTTACCAATTTCAGTTTTGGGGTTTTTTTTTTTTTTTTTGAAACTAAATTACATTTTCCAGAGCATATAGCACTGCATGTACCTACCTGAAAAAAAGAAAAAACATTGGCCTTGCATGGTTGGCCTGATTTCAATTATTCTTGAGTGAGCAGGTGGTAGAGATGATAATTGCTTTCCTTGTGATTATCTGCTTTCAACTATATTTAAGTAAAACAAAACAGAAGTCTTATGAAATAGCTTAAGGGAAAAAAAGCTCACTCTCCCCATTTAAGAGAAGGTTTTAACTAAGCATGACAAAATGACTTATATCTGGACCTCTGAAAATAAGAGTGTTGCTAGTATGTTATGCTTTAAATTTGATCACTTTATAACTCTCCATCAGTTATTTTAAAAAATCCTGTTACTAGTGAAGAGTTTTGATTACTTCAAAGCTTTATTTCCAGATAAAAACCTGGAAGTGAGATGAAAAAGTGGACTTGTGTGCATGACATGACTATGTCATGGGCCACATAACAATGGTTCAGTCGGCTGATGGACTGCTGCAGGTGAGTCTGGGCTCTGGCAAGATTGTCATACACACAGTTCCCGGATTACAGAGAACCTGACTTTCAGAGTGCCTTACTTTCAAATGGGCTCCCAAACCTCCCCAAAAGGATAGGTATAATGAAATTATTAAGTTAATTACTCGGGAACTAGTTTCCTGTGGCATGTAAATAAACCCACGTGGTATAAGCAGTTTATGGATGCAGCATCTTTACGCTGGAAGCTAGTTTCATTCCTAGAATGAGAAACGACTGATGCAAACAGAAGAACAAGAAGAATCTGGAGATCCAGAGCCACGAAAGTTTATAGGAAAATAATTGGCTGAAGCTTTTCGTCACACTGAAGCGGGGCTCACTAAGCTTGGAGAGGAAGATGCTGACACGGAGTAGTTTACAAGGGTTCATTCACCACGTAGGTAGTGAGAGCAGCAGCGGCTATGAGGCCGTTTGTGATGAAAAAAGAAGAAAAGAAAATGAAAGGCTGTGGACACAACCTAGATACCTTTTTCAAGACACTAACTTCAGCCATGAGGTCCCTCCTCTGGCAACTGAATCAAGTCCTGATTCCCCAGCACCTGCTCCGTCCTCTCCAGCACCATCTCCACCATCATCTTCCCGTCAATGTCAGCCTCCCCTCCTGCCTGGCAAATGCCCCTTCCAGTAAGCAAGCCATGGATGCAACATTAAGTGAGGGTTAACCTTCAATATTCTTTTGTAAAATGTCTCCTATCTAAATTTTTTGTATGAGTCTGTTTTTGTGTCCTATTTGTTTGAATTAAAAGAAAGAGCATGGTAGTTTCTATAACTTACTATTATAGTATAGGCGTATTATTATTACAGTACTACACTGTATCATCATGATTATTACCATGTATGAACCATTATGGCATTGTTTTTATTATTACTATCATATATGCTATGTTCTATGTTCATTAGGGACCCAGGTTACAGACAAATCTGACCTAAGGATGTTCTCAGGAACACATCTTATCCATAACCAGGGACTGCTTGTAGTCTGTTTTTACTGTACTTTTTCTATGTTCACATATGTTTAGATATACCAGTGCTTGCCACAGTGTCATAATTGCCTGCAGCCCTCAGTACAGTAACATTCTATACAGGTGAGTAGCCTGAGACCAGGGCTGTACTACCGCATAGCCCTGGTCTGTAATGGGCTACACTGTCTAGATTAGTCTGAGTCCCCTCTGTGATGTGTGCACAATGACAGAATCACTGAAGGACACATTTCTCAGATAAATCTGTTGTTATGCAGTGCGTGAGTATATTTAGAATATGGAACTGGGTCTACTGATCTAATGGGTCATTTCTCTGTCTCCCATGAGTGAGTACTTGCCTTCTGAATTACCACCCAGCGCTGTAGGCTTCCGACAATGCATGCTGTAGATGAGAGTCAGAGGTGGTGATGATCCCTACTTGCCATCCTGCTCTTAGATATTTCCCTACACTTCTCATAGTGGTAAATGTTTATTTTTCTATGATACTCTAATATTTTCTATTTAGGCCACTTTACATATTGAAATTAGCTAAACTAGGTTATGATATTTAATCAGTTGTACATTTCTATAATGAAGTTGTTGAAATCACATAGCAGTTTACTTTGTTGATTCCAGAAACCTTAGAATGGTGCATATCTATATTTCCTAGTGACTATTATACGTGATTAATTCAAAAGCCACTTTAATACAGCATACTAGAACAATTTAGAAATAGCCATAACAATTTATAGGGTCAATAATCCAAGCTTGAAAAGTCAAAGTGAGTTCAGAGATTAAGAAGTCATCGACTGCACAATGGCGTAATATCAGAAGCTGCTAAAGTGGTAATGAAATATACATCAGTGACTCCCTAAGAAAACATTTATACATCAGCCAGTCGCCATTGTGCAAGGGATGCCATAATATATTGCTTCAATGATATATGCTCCGTATTAACTAATCCCTAAACACTCACTGACAGGGAGTGTCTCATTCGCCTGGGCTCGGATGATAATGGCCCATTGAAGCTATTATCATTTCAGAGGAAGGAACAATTGCAATGATGCATTTTACATTTCTGTGGGGATTTTTTGAATTTATTGTCATACTTTTTATATTTCCTTTGTCTTCTAAAGAAAAATAATGGTATACATTTAGCGGCACACTATTATATGCTAATACAATCCTTAACTCTTGAAAAGAATACCATTTTAAAGTAGAATAATCCAGAAGCCCCATTATAAAACCAAAGGTATTGCCTAGCTGGAATTGACTCATTCTGTATGACCACTGGGATAAAATTGGGTTCCCTAAGAGATCTCTTTTCTTTCAGTATATTTTCAACAAGCAGAACTATGGATATATATGAAAGTGATTCCTTTAATTGAAAAGATCATTAAATGTTTCAAAAGAGGATTCCAGGAATTCCGCCTGGACACATGGATGAAGGCTTTTTAAGTTGCCCTAGAGTGAGATGCAGAGCCAAAGCAGGTCTGTAGATTAGCATGAAGCTCAGACACATCCCACTGTGTGTAAGAGGCATTCAACATGTGACTTGGAGTAAATATCATCACTCAATATCACATCTTCAGGGTGCTTTTCAGCTTTTGTTTATGATAATAATTACTGCTATGTCATGCAAAGATTTAGGCTCAGTAGATTACAACATACACTTTCCAATGGTCTCCTAAGCAATCCAACTGCTGGGAGACCAATTCTGGTAAAACTGCAAGGAGAACTGGCTTCACACTAGCGATAAGCAAATGTGGAAGCACTTCTGCACCTTTCCTCCGTGGCGACATGCATTGTGCAGCAGCACAGATGCAATGTTAAACACAGTCCCTCAGCAGCTAGCTGGGATTACCTTACGCGCTTAATTTCATATGTAAGAAAATTGCTACAGTACCATGGGAATCTGGTATACTACCTAAAAATAATTATTCACAATTTTAATTCATTTATGACTTGCAAGACATTACTCATAGCAAACTTAACAATCAACACCAGAATATTGTGGATCCCTGAGTTTAAGAAGCATGACAAGAACTGTGACACACATGTGCAGAGTCTTGGGAAGAATCTGCAGCATCAGATGGCACAAAGTTCACTGTCAGACTGAGACTTGTATCATCTGACTCAATTTATAAAACTAAGCCTACAGTTGAGGCATAGTAGCCTGCTACTACCATTTTTCCCCCCTGGCATAGATAGAAGGGCAGACTGGCTGATATCAAGACCCTCCAATAGCTACTAAATGAGGGACCTTAAGTAGGAAAAGCACAGGAAAGTCACAGGAGAGCAGGGCTTCAAAGAGGAGAGCACACTGTGAACGGTTGGGGAAACAGCAGCAGCTCACGCTTCCCTGCCAGGTAAGCATGGCAAGGGATTTAATGGGGTGGCTAGAAAAGGCACTGAAAATGAGCAAGGGTCTTAGAGGCATTGCCTTAATCAGTGATACACAAGCAAAAGCTATAGCTAAAGTTCTAATTTTTGATTATAGTACGGGTAAGACTTTTTGGTAATAGTGTAATTTCTGTGTCATACACAGAGATGAAGAGGGACCATCAGCACAGCCTTATTGGAAAATAGAACTAGACATGGACATGGTGAGAGGTGGCAACGCAGTTGTTAAAAGTATCAATTCTGGAGCGAGGCTGAGTGTGTTTAAATTCTAGCTTTGTCATTTACCAGCTGTGCGTCTTGAGTAAGTTACTCAACCTCTCTGAATTCATTCTCTCTCCTGCAAAAAAAAAGTCATAAATGAATTTACCTTATAGCTTCCTTATGAGTTGATGAAAAGCATTTCAAGCAGTTCTTGGGATATTCTTGTTGCACTGGGCTAAGCATTTATTATTGTAAGGTGCTAAGAGTGGAAAGTGCATATAACCATCATTTTATGTTTGTACTTAAATAGAGCAAATTACCAGACTGAATTAGGATTTCCGACTGAATTAGGATTTCCTTATTAAAATGTATCATTTTAATAATTGAGGCAAATTATATCATAGATTAAGAAATAAATGCAAACCAAAAATATTTTCCAAAACATTTGTAGAATGAAATACACTTCTTTCCTTTTAAGTTAGGGTCCTTGAATCTTTACTTCACCGTATAACAGTCTAGCAAAATGATTCATTTGGCCCATTAAGAGAGAAAGCAGAAAATACTTAGCAAGCAAAAACACTACAACTCATTCATTCCTTGTAGCCTTGTGGCTTTGCCATTTGATAGCATGTTGCTGTTTGTTTCATTCTTAAAGGAGTGTGATCAAAGCCCTTGTTAGTGCTTGCCTTCCCGTAATAAATAGTAGTCAGTGTTCTGAAGTATTCAATGAAAAACAAGCACTTTCTTTGGAACTTAGGAAATTGTATTAGATTCCTAGCTCTCTGCTACAAATATAACTCTGCTGATCAAGTTCCCTCTTGGTCTCTGCCAGGGATTCAGGAGTTAGGATGTTACCAAGAAGTCTTTACCTCACTACATATAAAAAATAAAAGGCAGAACTTAGAAAACAGAAACAGGCACTATTTTTCTGAACTTAGCCACTAGAATTAAACTAAATTAGGACAGAATTTTAGGGATTCTGCCTAATAACATAATAACATTTTTCTCCAGACCAGACTTGCCTTTTTTCACCCTGTTTGTTCCCCAAAAGTGGACCGTTAGAATAGGTAGTATGAGAAACGCAGAGATTCTAATGCCCTTTAGGGAATCAAGGAACTGGGATAGGAAACACATTCCAAAGGGATAATTGAGGGAAGGGTTTTTCTTTTTAAAAGAAAACCAAACCACATTTACTATTACATAATAGGAACATGGTAAAACTAAATTATATAAATGTATCATTTGAACATTTGTGCTGTTCCTTGACCTCCAGGATGAATCGGTGCCCCTCCTGCACTTACCCCTAGGAAGGTCTGTGCTTCAGAGACTTTTAATTCCACATTAATGGTCCTACTCCACCACTAGTATTGCATGTTTCTATCACTTCTTGGTCTTTTGGCTAAAATCAACTATACTATTACATGTTTCTTACTGCAGGGACTGTATTTTTTTTTTCACTTTTTAGTTTTTTTCAATCAGTAAAACTTGGCACCATGCTCTATATATGGTAGGCAATCAATAAATATTGAAAACGAAAAAGGAAAAATCCAAAATTTTCTTCTTGCCATCTTATAATTTCATGCCTAATATTTAAGTCCTCGATCCATTGCAAATTAATTTTTGTGTGTGGTAAGAGATATGGATCCTGTTTCAATCTTCTGCATGTGGCTATCCAATATTCCCTATTAATTGAATAGGACCTCTTTCCCTCAGTGTCTGTTGCTGTCTGCTTTGTCAAAGATCAGGTGGCTTCGTGTGGATAGTTTTATATCTAGGCTCTTTGTGCTGTTCCATTGGTCTATATCTCCATTTTTGTGTCAAACCCTTGCTTTTTTGGTTACTCAAAGGAAAAGAAATCATTTTTATCAGAAAGACACCAGCACTCAAATGTTTATTGCAGCACATTTCACAGTAGTAAGATGTTTAATCAACCCAAGTGCCCATCAGTTCATGAGCAGATTAACAAAATGAGGCATATGTAACTGTGAAATACTACACAGCCATGAAGAAGGATGAATTAAGTCCCGTTGCAACGATTCACATGGCACTGGAGACTAGTATTCTAAATGAAGTATTTAAAGAATGGAAAAACAAATACCTCATGTTCCCATTATTAAATTGGAACGTACCTGTGAGCACACATGTGCACAGAGAGAAGTAAAACTTGATGGAAATCAAATGAGGGAGGACAGGAAGGGGTGGGGGAAAACCTACCTCCCAGATCCGGGAAACACTACTGGGGTGATGTGCCCACTTGTAACCCTACACAAGCATAACAAAAGCCTTCCATGTAGTTAAAAAAATGTACCACTCTAATACTTTGAAATTTTTTAAAAAGGAGGAATCTTTAGGTAGCAGTTTATAAATATTCCAAAGTGGACCTATTTTTTATCATTTAAAAGAATTAAGAGATACAATTCAGCAAAAATCATTATACCACCCACTTAAGTGAGACCCTTTAAATAAGGAAATACAGATATGTTTCATAGTAGAAGGAAGTCTTATTTTTTTTCCTCTTCAAGTCATTAATTATCTATTAATTAATTATCTATTAATTTTTATCCTAATATCTAGCTGTGTTTTTTCTATACACATTTTCAATACATAAATAACTTAGAAATATATACTCAGTATTTGGCTGTAAGCTGTGTCTTCATATGTATATGCCTATGATCTACACACATTTTATATATATACCTGAATACCCAATGATAATTTTTACTACAAAATCAAATTAGAAATGAAGCAAGAATTATCTTGGACTATTTCTAATTTATTGAAATTCTAAATATACTTTATTATAAAATATTCATACTTAAGTGACCCTTCTCTAAAGAGCTGCACGACTATAAGACAAAAAAGGGCTTAGTGCATTTTCTCCTTTCCATCCGAGGCTATTGTACATTTATGACAACAGACGTTCTTTATGGAGATTCATTTTCCTATTAGAATATTCTTTTTCTTACTAAATGAAACACCTCATATCATCACCACTGTTGGGCCAGATATAGTACTATTTAAAGTTCTTAAAAGTCATATCTATACTAACAATAACCAGGTCTCCTTTTTATATTGGTTCAAATTATGTTTAGTGCTAACATATAAGTAAAATCTATGAGACGAAAATCATTTTATGCATCGAAGGTTACTTTTTTTCTAATTATTATAACTACCTGCCGTATTCCCTATCTATTCAGATACAGTGAAATTGCTCAATAGCATTTTTTTAAGAACTCAGTTTTTAAAATGGTATATGGTACAAAGGGCAAAATTGTTTTGTAGACCTTTTGCCAGAGATTTCAAAGTGGGCATTAAGCATAGAAGCAGGAAAAATGGAGTGACGGGCAGTAAAAAGCAGGATCAAGTAATCCCAGGGCATAGTGCAGATCCACACTCTTGTCAGGCCAAGAACTGGCTGGACATACAGTATCAGAAGACTAAAGCACTGTCTGGAGCTTGAGCAGTTAGTGGAATAGTATACAGCTGACCTGGTTTTACTTCACCCTGCCTTGATGACCTCCTTGCCTTTCACCATTTCCCAGTGCTTTTGGAGGGCTTCCTTATAGTTTCACTGGCAGGAATATTATCTAATAGTCTTATCTTCTGGGGAAGAAAAAGAACATTTGCATAGTGGGAGGTCTTGATTTAAATAGGGAAGCAGGTTACAGAAAGATGCCAAATGGAGGAAGACTCAGTGCTGGAAACGGGTTCCCCATAAATTATGAAGGAAATAGTTGGCAGTACTCTTTGGGGTTTGAGAAAAGACTGTTAAATGAAAAGGCATCTCACCCTAGGTCTTCTCTCTATGGTAGGAAACATTTTAAGATGACAAAGAAAAACCTAGAGCAGAAATGTAATGTGAATTCAATATAAAAACTCTTATGTCAAATGAAAGAATACATAGTATTTCAAATGATTTATTAAACACAGGCAGGGATTATCCACTGACACTTTCAAATGGAAACTTTAGTTCACCATAATCCTTTAAGGCTGTGAGTCATTCTCAAACATTTAAGTCACTGTTCCTCTTTTTCCCTTAAATTCCTCCATGGTTGTACTTAAGGAGGAAGATGACACATGTGGCAAGTTAGAAATAGCCCGATTTCATTTGGTTCCTGGAACATCATTGTTGTGTAGTGAACATTGATTGCAAAATCAGCTTTAAAGAAAATTGAAATGATCAGTGATATCAGCTCTAGGAAACTGTGTGGAGAACCGTTATTTTTAAAGCAGGATCGATATCTTACACCATTAATGATCCTAAGCAAAGACAGAGGAGAAAATCAGTGTTGTTGCGAGGATTGATTTTTTTTATATTTATGTACTTTCATATTGATCCGAGAATTCACAATTCAAAGTGCCCAGTTATAATTTAAATATTAAATTTAAATATTACTAAGTAAAGAATTTGGAGGGAAATAGAAGTTATTTCCCCTGGTATTGTTTTAATTTTATACACTTACAAACCCTGCTGTTCATGTTCACAGAGGAACACCTAGAAACTTGATTCCATCATTATTGCAGAAACTATTAATTTTGGAGTGACACTTGATTTACCCCTTAGAAACAGGGAGGAAGTCAAACAAGAACGTCATCTTAGGGGATAAGATTTTACTAGTCTCTCGGGTCACTGATGTACATTCACCACATGTGCGCTTAGATAGATACCAGATGCCTAATGAGCATATCAGGAAGAAAATTGTTTCGTGAGATAGCTCAGGTTCGAGGTAGACGAGGACGTTTTAGGTAATAAGAGAAGTTCAGGAAGCATGTTAGGAGGATTGGTATTAGAGAGGAAAATGTTTCAGATAATAAATGTCAGCCTACTCCAGATGTTCTCCAAACTGGAGAAATTGCAAAGGCAAAAGTGAGCATCCAGGCTCACAGATGGCTTCTTCTGCTTGTAGTACTTGCTGAGTAACCATTTTGAACAAATATTTTACTTCAGTTGGTCTCATCAATAAGCATTCCAAAAATATTTGTGCCAAACATTTGAAGGAGCTATTCCAGAGCACAGTTCAGGGACCTTGCCACTGCCACGTGTATACAATATTTGATTCCTTGGATGACCCCTTTACTATATATTTGATGGTAAAGTAGAATTTCAGGACACCAGTATATTTTGAAAGCCATGCAAAGCAACTTTGCATTAAAATAATACTGGCTTCCAGATCCACCTAAAGCTTTGTATGTGAAAACTATATGAATTTTCTAGATGGCTTAAGGTTACACCAAAGGCAACTGAGGCAACTGAGGTCTTTCCTGCATGGTTACACACAAACCATAATGAAATAATGACAAATGAATGTCACCAGGTATAAAATATTTGTTTTAACTGCCTAGGCAAATGTTTATGAAATGGAAATAGGAACATTTGTTTGATGGAAATCTAAATGGGGCAGTTATTTGTAGCACAATTCAGAGGAAACTTGAATGAATGAATGAATGAATGAATGAATGAAAATAGGTGGTGGAACATAGAGAAGAGACAGCAAGGAAGTGCCGTACTCACCAAGGAAGACGTTTGGATTTAGTAAAATACAGCTGTGTTTTGCCTGGGGTAATATGATGACCTCCTGCATCAGAGTCACTTGGACACAAATGGAAGATCGATGACGACACCCTCAAACTTCTCTTCTGAGGGTGTGAGACCAGATATGTGAGCTTTTAACCAGTTCTCCAGGTTTGACTGGTTTGAAAACCATGTACACAACTTTGGTTTAAAACAGTGTTAGCTTCCAGACCAGTCTAATGGCCTACATGTGGGAACCTTTTCTATTACATATAGTTGAAGAATTTGCCAGAGACAATTTCTTGAATCTCCTTCATGCTCCTTAGCTTTTCAGAACTAAAGGGACATACAGTGTATTCAAGAGGAAGATAAATTTAGAAGGACAGTATAGAGCCATATTTTAGACATATAAATGCTAGATGAAGAGGCCTAGGTTTTATTCAATGAGAAATGGAAAGCCATTGAATAACTTTGGCAAGAAAAGCACACAATTAGAAAGATACTTTGGAAGTTCAACATTGAAGCCATGTTAAATGTTAACATATTTGAGCAGACATTTGTTCATATTTGAAGAGAAGAGGATCGGGCACTATATGTTGCTGAAAAGTCGTTGACCAGTGTAGGAGCTGTGATGTTACCATGTGCTTGAGAAAAGTCGTAGATGACTTCTGAGGTGTAAGAAATCACAAGAAGTGGAGCTCAGAAGTGACCACAAAGTTTTGGGTCTGCCTGGTTAATGATACAAATTAAAAGATCTAAATCAGAGGGAAAGTTGTTAGTTGTGTGAAGTGATGAGACGATTGAGTTTAATTATCTGCATCTTGAGTTTAAAGCAAGTTCATAAAAGTAAAAAGTAGGCAGTGGAGTCAAAAGTTAACATCAAGGTGGGAGAGATGCAGATCGGGTGTCAAGCTTCTCAGACTGAGAACCAGGACAATGTTAACTTTTTACAGTCACACGCATCATTTCCACATGTATTTACTCACAGTACTTTTTTCTAAAATCTGATCCACATGTATTTACTCACAATACTTCCTTTTTCTAAAATCTGACTTAGAAAACTTTCCCCACCTGACACCCATAGTGCTTTGCTTTTTACACAGCTACTTTTCCTTATTTGAATTCAGCAAATTTTGTTTTGAATGTCTATAAGCAAATCGCTGTCTTTACAAAGGAAAGGGTCTTATCTTTTCTAATAAAGACCATTCCTTTTACTATTATCTCATTCTACATTAGTAGGGTGGATGGAATTCCAGGTGAAAGAACTACCAGCTATTGCTGAAGGTGGAGTTGCTTATTGAAAGACGTATAAAAGTTCACAAGAGAAAGGAAATATTGGGGATCTTTCCTTGATGCATGAACACACGCTTTGAATCAAATAGCACTAAAAATGTATAAAGTTTGTGGTAATAATCTGATTTTGCTTAGAGTTTTCAAAGAACATCCGTGTCTTCATTTTGGGAAGCCTTGCTTAATGTGGACATTAGATGGCATATTTAAAGCAATAATGTAAATTTATGCTACAACAACGTAAGCTTCTCTAGTTAGATATCCAAGAACAGCACTGGGTGAATTTTTGCAATAGAAGGATACATTTAGGTAAGAATGTGTATTAGCCTGAGTCTTCTGAGCAACCAATACAAAATGGGATTAAACACACAATGAATGTATTACCAATAAGACAAGATGAGGAGGCAGCTAGGGTAGACTAGGGGACCAGTCAGCCTGAAATGCAAATCTGATCTCAAGCGATCAGGAAGAGATGAAGAGACAGGGAGGGAGGAGGGCGAGGGGAGGGAGGAAAGGAGAACAGAAGAGTCTTCAACTGCAGATCTGTTCTAAGGAAAGTTTGGCAAGACTTTTGGGAAGTTTCCCAGCCAAAATTACCTGTTGGGAAGGCAGTAACTCCCAGAAACAAAACCTGCCTACATATTCCATGACGTGTTTAGTCCTCGTCACTGGCTGGGAGCGTGGCCTTAGTGTAAATGCCAGTGTGAGTTTCTGAGGGCAACAGCCAGGTCCCCATTCAGTTATGTTCCCCAGAGGTCCGAGAAGTGCACTTTCCTGGCTGCTGACAACCAGATAGAAATGCATTGCTTATTTCCAGAGGGTTGTATTTATTTCAAATAATCTCTGCCAATGAAAAAAATTAAATTAGATTAGCTATCATCTTTGATTACTATTTTTGAATAATTTGGATATGTCATTGTCCAAAATAAAAACTTTGATCATAGATATTTTGTCTACAGGATCTAAATATGGATATTATGGCAAATACTGTACTCCTCTCACCTTGATCTGCAAAGCAGAAATTCACGTTAGCCTCTGAGTCCAGGCATGCTTTTCTGCATGCACCCCTTCTTACCAATGGTCCTTGTGCCAGACGTCACTCTGGTTTGTTATGAGAACTTTCACTGGTCCTTGTTCAATTGGTGATTGTGAGTGAGGCAGAGAAGGCCAAGACTCATTACCCATGAAAGTTTGCATTGACCAGATGTTAATTGCATCCTTGCCAGCGCTTTGCTTTGTAATTCCAAACAGAGTATAAAACAAGCAATAATAACCATAATAATGCTCTTTTGTGCTTTAGGTATAAAATACTTTCTCACCAGAGACAAATTTTTCTAAAAATTGTAAACCAACTAATTTAAACCTGTATGTATTTGTTGCAGATATAAATCCTTCTATTTTTCTACATTTTATAATTCTGAAATTGAATATACAGAGAATGTTGCTTTCACAAAATAACTAAAGCTTTAATTTTCTCTGATTTCAGATGTTCATAAGTGTTTCCTATTGCCACTATAATTAAAAATTAGTATAGTTTTCCCCATGAATTTCCAGAGCTTTCTTTGCAACTGGTGTGACTAATATATTTTTTGCTGTAGAATTCAACATGCAGTTTGTTTCTCCATTCAAATTATTCATAGAATAAAAATGAGATGTTGGGGTGCGTAAGGAAAGCATACATCAAAACATACGTGTCATAAATTATCTAAATGATATGTCCTATGGAACAAAATAATATTTTTAAAAGTTCAAAACTCTTCTTCATGTTCTATTCTTATAAATTATATAGAAAAGTAAGGAAATATTCTGATTTGAGTGCTATATTTAGCAAGTAATACAGAATGTTTAACAAGATTTTGATTTTAATTCAAAGGTAGAATAATAACTTACTATTTTAAGAACATCTTTTGCACAGTGGTATTCTATAAAATGAATTTCTACTAGTAAATACATCATTTAACATTCTATCAACAAATATTTTTTAATCATTGACTATGTGCTACTAGGGTCAAACATTATTTCCTATAATCAGCAGTAACACTTTTAGTGAACTATGGTCATCTCAGGGAAGAACATACTACATTTCAATCAGAACATAAAAAGTCACCTGAAAAATGAGTTTTCTAATAGAATTTTCTACACATCAATTTCAGCCTGTTTCAGAGAAGGTAAAGTAATTATTCCAAAAACATCCCAAAAGTTTAAAAATATCTAACTCAAATCAAATTCATGGCCATTTAAATAAAGAAAACTTTCATGATGGTACAAAATATTTTATTTTGATAATACTTGAATTCTGTAAATCCCATTAAACGTTTCAATAATAGAAAATGGGAATACGCCTGCTGTATCTTGCCAATATCCAAAACTATGGAATTATCTTAAAATATTAAAAAAATTCAAAATATTTTTAAATAAAAGTAATATTTATGTTTTTAAATAATATTTTTAAAAAA
This sequence comes from Otolemur garnettii, assembly GCF_000181295.1. NCBI lineage: Eukaryota > Metazoa > Chordata > Mammalia > Primates > Galagidae > Otolemur > Otolemur garnettii. The sequence continues at coordinate 7,529,601 of NW_003852400.1, read as the reverse complement.
TTTTTAATATTTTTCTTTTTCTGAAAACTTTTTTACTGTTTACATTTCTAAACCTTTTCCACAATTCTATTATGTTCAATAAGTGACAGTTTTAAAGAAGGCACAGAATAAATTGTCTCTTGTCATCTTCTGCTTATAGTAAAGGATGTAGAAATGCTGTTACTTAGAAAGTCCTTCTTACCCATATGCCGACCGTGACTGCCACCAACTTGCCTGTATTTGAAAAGCTGAGGCTTGATTCAGCCCTGTCTAATCATATGCTGTGGAGTACAATCATGTTCAAAATGTCATTGAGGAAAAGAAAGAAGACTAGAAAAAGGGACATTGGAATCATTTGGGGTTCTACTGTTTCCAAGAAATGATATAAAATGAAGTACCTGATATTTTCATCATATATAAATAACACGCTACGTACATATTTAGTTTTAAAGGAAGTTTGGCAGAAGATAATAAACATTTGGTTTAGTACCTAAATAGTCTGGCCTTAGATAAGTCATTTTTGTTTCAGATTTTCCATCAGTGGAATGTGAGCTAGAATTACATTACCTTCAAAGTCCCATTTTAATGTAACTTTCTGTTGTTCTGTATTTACATCCAATTCACATTGTCTCTCAACATTTTTAGAGTTCCGAAAAGGTCTAAGAGAAGTTTATTTGAATATCATCACTGGTGGCAAATGTATTTATTTCTTGGATAAATATAATTTTAGGAAATCACCAGAAGTCATTTAGAGCATGACTGGGCAGCAAGTTTGAACAAATGTTACTATTATTTTGATTTAAAATAGTATGCATGGTAATGAAAGGTATATTTTATCACAAGCCATCAACTGACCCTGAAATCAGTTCTTTAATTCACATGCATTGGTTTCATCTCCAAAAGTAACAACTTTGAATAACCAACAGCTATTTAATGATATAAACTCTACTTCATTAACAATGCACCTCATCAGTCAGTATCATAACTGATATCTATTTCTAAGGTCAGCTTATGGAAGCAGGCCATGATTACAGAACTCAGAAGAGCCGTGTCCTAGTGAATATGGAAATATCTAACGTATTTTCATCTAGGCTAACATTTCACCAGAAATGATAATATCCAACAGTACTTTCAAGTAAAATAATGTCAGTGGTAGCTCATTAAATATGAGTGCAGTTCTTCTGTTTTCTTTTTGTTGTTGTTGTTTCAATCTCAGAAATTCAAGCAAACTATATGAAGCTACATTCTTAAGCATATGGTTTAATCGCACCAATCAATAAATATCTATGTAGCAACATTACATGTAGGATGGTCCAGCAGGGTGAAGAGGGGAACTTGAGGGATGGAGCAGTTAGCAGTTCCCAAATAGGGCTTTTCCATGTGGTGCCTGTTCTCAAAATGGATGTTCCATGTTTATTAAGGAAAATATGTTTTCACTAAGCCAAGAAGAGAGTTAGTCACTGTGCATAGTCTACAAGCATGTTGAGAATACTTAGAAGTCGTTTATTAAGTAATAAACAAGATCTGCTCAGTATTTTTTATTATGAAAACCATAGTGACTATTTTGGCTACTAAATAGGTGATTTCCATGACAGAGTCTGAAATTCATTTGTCTCAGAGTATGGTAGCCAGGATGATCTGAAGAATATATTTTTACCTGGATGGATATTTAGTATTCTGTTCCAATCTGTGAAGATAAGAGTCAAGAGTAAATTTCCTCCAGTGATGGAATTTCTTTAATACGTAAAAAAATATTTTTTAAACTGAGAACCCAATACAAGATGAAAATGAAATACAAATCAAATATTTTACTTTCAAAGACATTCTAACATTATAAACTGGTCATATGGAATTTTCAGACAAGCTACTTATGAGCTACATTTTTCAGGGGATGAACATCATCCATAATCAGTACCTGAAATTTCAATTTATACCTACCTCTAAGATGCGTGAAAAGCAATTATCTGCCTGAAAGACAAGTTTGGGCTGTAGTGACTACAATTTCAATACACTTAGAAGCATTCAATTTTTCTCCTGTCAAAGCCAAAGGCTTTCGAAATGAAGCACTATCCAATCATAATATTATAATTCACATATTTATTTTTAATGGAAAACTTTTTGTAGATCTCATAATTATTCATTTCTTTGCAGAAACCAATAAGAGATCAACTCTTCTCCCTATAATAGCTTTAAGTGTCAAATCTAGTTTCCTCTTATATGTGAAAAAACAATTTTTACATTAGTTAATGTAATACTAATCATATTAACTACCTAGGAAGCAAGAAATGTATTTGGTTGCTTTAATTTAATGCCTGAAGACTGAAGTCTGCAGTCTAAGAACTGGAGGTTGATTTAATATTCCATAGTATTTTAAAGATGCCAACTAGCAATTAAACAACTCTCTTCCAAATAACCACAAAACAATTTAAAATATTTCTTTTTTCTTTTTTTTTTTTTTTTTTATTGAATGGTAACTATGTACATTAATGCACTTCTGGGGTAC
>NW_003852400.1:7482101-7525798 GCF_000181295.1 Otolemur garnettii | reverse complement strand
GTTGGTTTCATCTGTTGGCTCTCTATTCTGTTCCATACATCTACCTCTCTATTTTTGTGCCAGTACCATGCTGTTTTGATCACTATGGATTTAAAATATTTCTAAAGCAATGGTCCTCAATTTATATAATTATCCCATTTTTGCTGGTTCCTTTGTTGAAGTAAACTACAATTTTTTTTTTCTTTTGCGACAGAGCCTTAAGCTATCACCCTGGGTAGAGTGCCATGGCATAGCTCACAGCAACCTCCAAATCCTGGGCTCAAGTGAGTCTCCTGCCTCTGCCTCCCAACTTGCTAGGACCACAGGCGCCCACCACAACACCTGGCTATTTTTCTTTTGGTTGCAGCCATCATTGTTGTTTGGTGGGCCCAGGCTGGATTCAAACCCATCACCTTAGGTGTATGTGGCTGGCACCTTAGCCACTTGAGCCACAGGCATCGAGCCAACTACAAATATTTCAATGTCATCTTTTTTTTTTTTTTTTTTTTTTTAGAAACAGAGTCTTACTCTGTCACTCCCAGTAGAGTGCTGTAGCATCACAGCTCACAGCAACCTCCAGATCTTGGGCTTAGGCAATTCTCTTGCCTCAGCCTCCCGAGTAGCTGGGACTACAGGCACCTGCTACAATGCCCGGCTATTTTTGTGGTTGTTGTTGCAGTTTGGCAGGGGCCAGAACCCCCTACCTTCAGTATATGGGGCCGGCACCCTACTCACTGAGCCACAGGCGCTGCCCAACTATCATCATCTTTAAGACACCAAGCACTAAGTAAGATTCTGACTTAATAACCCCTTGGTAAGTCCAGTCTCAGTGACTCATACCTATAATCCTAGGACTTTGGGAGGATCACTTGAGCTCAGGAGTTGGATACCAGCATGAGCAAGGACAAGACCCCATCCCTACTAAAAATAGAAAATTAGCCAGGTATTGTGGTGAGCACCTGTAATCTTAGCTCATTGGGAGGTAATCTTAGCTCATTGGGAGGCTGAGGCAGGAGAATTGCTTAAGCCCAGAAGTTGGGGTTGCTGTGAGCTAAGCTGAGGCCATGACACTCTAGCCTGGACAACAGACTGAGACTCTGTCTCCAAAAAATAAAGTTAAAAAGAACACAAGCCCTTGCTCAAAAAGATTATTATAACACAATTACTGCTGGAATGCAGAAAATATCATGGAAGTGAAGATCAGAATTAGCTCTGGGCTATTCTGGCAAAGGTGAACAGGGTTCTGAAGATGAGGTAAAATTTAACCTGGGATCTTGATTAGTTTTTGAAATAAAGCAAAAAGTAGGTATTCTGTGTAAAAGAAAGTACATGCAAAGGTGGTGAGGTTTGTGAACAGTTTGGCAAAGCAGCAGCAAAGGTCAGGATGGGAAATTACATAGAATGATGCAAAAAAAAAAAAATATATATTGCTAGTGTTCAGATCACAAAGGGGGATTTGCTCTGCTAATCAATAATTACAGATAGAGAGAATAAATTTCAAGAGATCCACTGTGCAACAAGATGACTACAGTTGGCTATTTGAAATTGCACATGAACTTCACAGATGCCCTGTATTATATTTTTGACAAATATAAAGTGAATAGACCTCTAAAATGACAGCAGTGTGGGGTAATGCATTTGTTAATCAGCTAGATTTAATTCCTTTACAATGTGTATGTACTTTAAAATATTATGTAAAAACATATAGCATTGTCTTTCATTTGAAAAAAAAGAAGGAAGGGAGTGAGGAAGGGCGGGAGGGAGAGAGGAAGGAGGGAGAGAAGGAGGCAACTCTGCTCTTCGTGGAATTCTTTTCATTCTGATGTGCATATATCTCTAGTTGCTGGCGGCGGCACAAAGACACGTGCCAGGGTGTGAGAAATTGACCGGGTGCATATGGGGCCTTTACCTGAAGTATTAAATTATATTTGATGATTTGAAGTAAAAGGGAATTTCAAAATTTTCTTGGGCATACTATGAGGAGGAATGCAGACCCTATAAACCCTTTTTTCTTTTTTTTTTTTTACCATCAATTAAATAAATTTTATTACCTGATTTATCAGAAAAATATCTCAGCTCTGAGGATGTGTACCTAAACTATGCCTTTAATAAATAGGTGAGGAAAATGTCCTACAACAGGTGGAGGTGATTTACAGGATGTTAGAGCCCACGTAATACATAATGATTACATGTCTGTTATAAACTTTCTCAGAGACAACTGAAAACTCAATTTAGAAACTACCTTTGGAAACAAATCATTTATCTTTCACTCTCGTATAATTAATATGTATGTATTTACATGTGTACACATACATGTAAAACAAAATTGTCTAGTATGCTTGAGTATCTGACTCTATGCAGTCTATCAAGGCACTGACTTTTTGTTTGTACCCTAAAACAGTTAAATCATTAAGTAAGAAATTAAGCTAATGAATCAATTTGTAGCCGTTCCATTAGCTACAAACATTTTTAAGTAAAATTAGACTTCAATGAAATGGCATAGTTGTTACAGGCCACTCAGAGAAAACCCACCAAAGCCTACTCTTTGGGCATTATGTATATCCTAACCCCCTAAAGAATACATGGGGAGAGAGATTGATAAGCACTGCCAGATGAGGGACAGCCACTGAAATATAAGAAGCACAAGAGTGAACTCATTGGATCTATGATTGCAATTCTGGTTGCATTTTGGAGGATGAAGTTGGGAGGAGGGAGATCATTTTAAAAGTTACTGCAATAGCATGTGGGTGGGTGTGAAAATGAATCAGGCAGAGACAATGAGCCCACCGAGCTGAGATGGAGGTGGAATCTCCAGTGATGTCCAGGTCTGAGGCTTTGGCTTCCCGGTTAGTGCTGTTCATTCTCCACCCATTCACTTACTCAACACTGACTACTTAGTATTGCCACAATTACTGTAAACAAAGCTCTGACATAAAGGTAAAAATGATCTGGAACTTTCTCTGAGGAACTTCGATTCATTTGATTCATTTCCATAAGTCTGCTTGAAAAGAGAGTAAAAATAACATGCATTATTTTAAAATATCGAAAAAAAAAATTGTGGCCAAACAGGCCACAAACTACAGATGGTGGCTGTTACCTGTAATCCTAGCACTTTGGGAGGCTAAAGCAGGAGGATATTTTGAGGCCAGGAGTTTGAGGCCAGCCTGAGCAACACAGTGAGACTCCATATCTTCAAAAATAATAATAGTAATAAATATCAGTTGAGCATGGTGGGCACATGCCTCTAGTCCTGGCTACTTGGGAGGCTGAGACTGGAGGATTTCTTGAGTCCAAAGATTTGAGGTTGTAGTGAGCTGTGATCAGGACCTTGCTCTCCAGTATGAACCACAGAGAGAGACTTTGTCTTTAAAAAAAAAAAAAAAAAAAAGGCGGATGGGGGAGAGAGAGAGACATTTGCAGTGTCCAGCTTGGTGCTTAGCACAAAGTAATCAGTTAACATTTGTCAAACAAATGAAGTCAGCCGTGAGAATGTTCTTTTACAACTATTTTTTCTTTACTTAATGGGAAAATGAAATAGAAATATCACCCATATAGCTTAAAATATACATATATATAAAGGTTATCTTCACTAAGGCAACAAAATGCTATCATTCTTTTATAGTATGGAAGGGAAAATCGGATGGTTTCCCCACCCCAAGTAAACATTGCCAATAGTTGTTCCAAGAAATGTTCTCCATTTCTAATCTTCATCAAATGAAATTTTAAAGCAAAACATTAAAAGTACACTTTGCAAATCAGTTACCAGAAAGTACAATAATGGGTAACAGCAAGCACACCAAGCTGTATAATGAGGCCATTTTACTGGTCCTCCTGCTTTGGCGGGCCATGCATGAATACAACAAATTAATCAGAGTTAGAGTCACATCCTTAGGCCATGTTCTCTTAAGTAAATATTCTATATCTTTAAATTCTGCGTGATCTGCTTTGACAGTCCCATATGGAAATCCCAAGAGTAAAGCTTTCGCAAAAGCCTTCTGTTATATGTTCTGTTTTTCCTACTTGCCAATTTTTTTTTTAAAAATCAGGTCAGCAATTCAGGTATGAATGTAATATTTTTCTAATATTCTATGCTGCTAAAATAATGCCTTACTTTTTTAGTACTTTATAGTTTGCAAGATGTTTCTGCCTAATGTTCTCAGTCAATTCTGAAAACTCCCCCTTGAAACAAGTGGGGAGATTGTCCCCTTATTTCACAAATAGTCAAGTATGGCTCAGTGTGGTTCAATAGTGTGATTATGCCCACTTAACTATTTACTAACAAACCAGAACTGGCTTCCTGTATGTTAGCCAGGCATGCTAATATTAAGGAAATGGTGTAATAACTGGTAACAAGGCAGACATTCATGTATTCACTTGTACAAGGACACAGGATGTGCTCGTTTTGCACATACTATGCCCTGATTCTACACCATCCACCACAAAAAATGAAAGCCAAGTTAGACATTGTCGCTTCTTTCTTGAGCTTAAAGTCTATGTACACATCACTATTGCCAGGGATAAATTAGACCGAGTACATTTTAACAACCAAATGCATATTTTTAGTGATTACTTGTTTACTTAATCTCTAAATATTTAAGTTATATTTTCTGCCATTTTGTAAGAAGGAAAAAATAAAAACTGAGATGCCAGTCTTTGCTAAAACCATGTGATGCTTACTATAGCTTATCCTACACATTACCATTTTCATCTGAAAATTTACCCTGTTGAAATTCTTGGAATAATGAAGAATTCCCCAGAAATCTTACAACGCACCACTCTTGTCTAATTAATAATCCGTATTCTTGAAATGATAGAATTTTGGGGAATGTTAAGTTTAAAGAGAGCAGCTGTAGTTTTTGGCAAGGAGACTATGAATGTATTCCAGTTATATCTAAATCATCACACATACCATGGTAAGGAAATGCAAGAGCTATTATACCAAAAAAAAAGAAAAAGAAAGAAAAAGAAGCCTTGATTTTTCATCTAATCATGATTTTTCACTACTTTTCCTGAAAGTAAAATTTCTTCTTAAGATTTTTTTTCCTGAAAGTTTACTATCAACAGGGAATAGTGGGAACAAACAGTCTATTTTACTTTAAAAAAACAAAGTGGCAGAAAGCAGGAGTTAAATTTCAGAACCAATAAAAATAATACCAGATATGAGCCTGGCATGACCTCAGTCTATCATCTTGCTACCTGGTCCACAGAATCTGGAGCTTCTGCTGTTGGGATTAAGCTACCTACAAGGATATTTTAGCTAATATATTAGACTTTGAAAATGGAAAAAAAATTTCCTTTCCCCTAACATATGGTATATTGAAATGCACCAACATAACTTCAAAGTCTATTTTAGTTTCACAATTTTCACATTACTTGGAATATGAAATTGGAAGCTTTATAGGCGAGTGTTTAGGAACGGAATGGGTAAAATTATGTAATCGAGGAAAGCTTTGTGTTAAGTAAGACGTGGTACAGGTATTGAGAGGTGAACATTTACTCAAAGAAAGAGATGAGAGGAATGAGCATGTTTATTAACAAGGAAAAGGTACGAGTGTTTGTGTGAGAGAGAGAAAGAGAAAGAGAGACAGAGAGTTGGATAAAACAGGGTCAGGAAACTGCTTTAAAACCAGGAAGGCTGAAGAGATACGACTGGGATATACTAGTCTAGAAGATTAGAAATTATCTTCTTTCAGGGGAGGTGTCTGCTTGCATCCTGTTCTGTTTTGAGAAGGCAGGAGCTGACTGCAAGTTTTATAACAGTGCTGTGACATGATCAGTACCTGTCGGAGGTACACTGCATGATGGACCAGAGAAAGACCTGGAAGGCAAGATGATGCTGGGAGAAAGTTCAAACTCTGCTGTGAACTTATCTCAGGAGCTGAGAATTCATGCTGTAGCTACTGGCTGTACAGTCAGCTGTAAAACTCCAGCAAGACTCCTAATCTCCATAGGTATCAATTTTATTAATAATCTGAAAGAGATTCCCTGTGGGGTAGGATATAAAGCCCTTCCTCCCCCTAAAGTTTGATGTTAGTAAGAAGACTCCTTTTCAAAACTGAAGGACTTTCCACTCCACTTCCAAAAGAATCTTCTTGTTAATGGTCTTAAAAAAACATGGCGACTTCCAGTTAAGGCCATGGCTGATTCCCAGTTAATGAGCTTCTCATGTTAGAAGTGTTCTGGGATGCTTCTGACCTGGAGCTCTTCCCCTTCCTGTGGCTTCATTGTTGTGTCCCAGCTTTCCTGGAGCCCAGTTGTGCTGGTCTTGCTTTAATTTAACCAATTAGGTTCATGACTTATCTAAATGAGATGTTCTGACTCATTTTGAAGTTTTGATTTTGCAAATATGTTGTTGCTGCTGCTCCTTATCTCCTTCAATTTATTATTAATTTAGAAACCCTGGAGCTGGACGCCTGATTCCTTTTTGATTAACCCTATCAGAAAAAGAGCTGCCCAGTTTACTCAGTCTGTGATATCAAATCCCCCCTCCTATATAAGACCCAACGTGGCCTGAAATGAACTAGAAAAAGTTAACCACTGAATCTCGGAACTTTGATTTCTGCTGAAACTCTTCTTTAGAAACTGGTCTTTGCCTCACAAGCCAACATGGGTAAACAATTATATGTGACTGTGCATGTTTTAATCAACAAAGATACTATAATTATTATCTTAGTTTCAATGTCAACCCTAACTGAGCCTTTAAAGTAATCCCTGACATTCTAAATTCTAGGCAAATGGTCAAAATTTCTGAGCCAGCAAAAAACGTAAATGTAGTGTATTGTGATCTGCAGAGTGATGTATGTTATTGTTGTGATTGTGATGCAATGATTTGTGTTTGCAAATGTGTACACATGCACAGAAATACGTACAAATCTACTCTAGCATGGCACACATGGGCAGGAGAGGAAATTTTGTTTTAATTCTTTCTATTCCTCAAAGATGCTATAGAAGCTCTCCTTTTGTAAGCTCAGGTGGCTGTCTATGTTTAGCCTTTATACCCCTCCCTCTTGGACTCCCAGGCAACCTGGTGTTTTGATTAACTGAACATCCTCATCTCTGTGAGCCACCTGCCAGCGTGATGTGTCTGTTCCTGTCACTTCCCATCTACCAGTGGCTGTGTCACTTTGCTTTATGTTGTGCCCACAGTGAATTCTATGGAGCTTTTATGAGCTGGTGTTAGATGCAAGCAACATGATACTATTTATTATTGTAGCTACAAATTCAGTGCAGTGTCTTGGATAACCCAATGAGGGATCCCCATCCCACAAAGTTTCAGAGGTAATAGATTCTTTCCCAGAGAACGGCAAACATTGATTTTATTTAAAACGTATCTTTATTATTAACTTCAAAGTCTCCCTCACTGCTTAGAACACATGCCTAAGGCTCACATTTATATCCTTTCGCGATAGGAGACCAATAAGCCTCTATAACTTTCTCATTTGTTCTTTCTTATGTGCAGTCTTTGCTACTTAATTAGAACCCCTGACCATGCACATTTCCATACTATTCCTTACATTAGAACTTCCATTCTGCCCTTGTCTCTTTGTAGAGATCCAGCCACATTTCAAAGCCAATCTCAACCTTTCTCGATGTCTTTATCTAAACTTAACAGTATATGTTGGGATTACTAAGTGTTTTGCATACATGAATGAAAGAATCCAGCTAATAGGTTCTCCCTTCCTTCTAATTTCCAGAAAATTTTATAACTTTTTAAAACACCATTTATGTTCTTGTTATTTGATTGCGTTTTCCCTTACCCCTTCCATACACACTGAAGTGTGATCTCAGTAAAGGCAAAAACAGCATCCTGTTTGTTTTCTAGCCCTCAGAGGATGCACAGATCACATTGTAGGTACTTGCGAAATTTCTGTTGAATTTGGATCCTAATTTCTAATAAAGCTTGTATAGGACATGAAGACATAACAAACTGGAAGAGAGAATGTGAGTGGTACCTGAGTAAATCCAGTCTTGAAATGAATAAATTTTAGAGTACATTAGTTTTAGTTTATAGTAATAAAGTTGGTCTGGACTTCACCATATTTTTCCCTCCTACCTAGAATTTAGTTCCAATCCCGTAGCATGTACACTTTTCATGTACACTTTTAGCATAGCTTTTTTTCTGGTAATAACAGAAAATTTGAGAAGAAAAACTTTGAGAAATATAAACAAAAAGATATATGCACCCATATATATATACTATATGCAGTAAGATTTATTGATTATCATCTTACAGAACTAATTCTGAATCCTAACTTTTTTACTATTGCAGTGAATGTGACTGTTTTCACATCATAGTTTCTCAAAAACACAATATTGAGCAGTTGTCCCAGGAGTGAAAATCTTCCCCAAAGCTCAGTTCTTCTACTATCTCTTTGTATGTTAAGGACATTACTCTATTGTCATAAGAGTTTTTTCCGAGTTTTCCCTTGGTACTTGTCCTTTTTATGTATACTTCATTTTTTTCTCTAATAAGTTGGTCAGTTTTTCCTTCCTGACCTCTGTCATTTCATGCATAGAAATATCCCCACCACTTCTAGAGATTTAACATTTACATAGATTTTTCATAGTTTTGTAGTTATGTGTTTGCATGTGATGTTTAAAGTATCTAGAATTTAAACCAATGCAGCAAAATGTTGGCTTTAGTCTTTGTTTTCATTGTCTCCATCATCCTATTTATTTTCTCTAAAATAGTGCTATGATAATAAACATTTATTGAGCAGTTTCTATGCGTTAGGTTATTTTGTAGTCTTTGTATGTATTAACTTATTCTTGGTAAAATCTTAGGAGGTTGATCTAATTACTGTTGCCCATCTTACTGAGTAAAGAACCAAGGCACAAAGCAGGTCAGTAACTTGCCCATAATTACCCAAGTATTTACCCAGAGCTGGGATCCATTCCCAGGCAGTTTGGGTCTAGTGACCATGTTCATAACTACTATACCGCACGGTAACTACTAAATAATTCATTTCTTCTCCACTGGCTTATGATATTCCCTTATTATATAAAAGTCACATATACTATAACCTCTTCAATGATCTCTATTTTGTTGAACTGATCTGTTCATCAAATACTTATGTCAGCCTCACACTGTTTTAACTAATTGAAGACATATTTTTATATTTAATAGAGACAAGAGCTCCTTTCATAATTCATTCTTGACTGTCCTTGCCTTTCATCTTTTCAGATGACATTTACAGTAATGTTTATCAGAATAAAAATAAAACCCTGCTTTGATGTTGGTGACTCTGTAAGGTTTTTAGAAAGAACTGATAATGTGCAGACTTTCCCTACAGTAACCTCAAGTTTCACTTGGCTTGTTGAAACATATTTTTGTTTCTAAGTAGTTTTATCTAAACAGGCTCTACAGGTGTTTAAAACTATTATCTTTGGGAATTTTGCTGTTCTTGTGAGTGAAACCCTTTGTTCTCCATTTTATCCATTAAATTGATATTGCAAACATATTATAAGTTATTTGTTTGTTTATGTGTTTCTTTTCTGTCTAGTAACAGTACTGAACTCTCTCACTGGAAATTCATTTATTCATTTATTTTGCTTTGTTTTCTTAAAGATTTGCTGAGAGTTTTTAGGTATACACTCAGACTGCACTTAATAAACTATTGCAGTTCATATAATTAATAACTTGGTCTCTTTCTGATTTGTTTAAAAAATTATTGTAGTAGTCAGGATCCCCAGAATAGTTTTACTTATTCAATTATTTTTTCAAGATAGGGTCTTGCTCTATTGAGAAGGCTGGAATGCAGTGGTGTTATCACAGTTCACTGTAAACTCAAACTTCTGGGCTGAAATGATCCTCTTTCCTCAACCTCCCAAATAGGTTGGGTTACTGATGCATACCACCAAAGTTACCTATTCCATTATTATTATTGTTACTGTTGTTATTATTATTATTATTCCTATAGAGATAAGGTTCTACTATTGCTCAGACTAGTCTTGAACTACTGACCTCAAGCAATCTTCCCATCTCAACCTCCCAAGGTCTTAAAATTATAAACATGAGCTACTGCATTTGACTCCAGAATCATTTTGAATAGCAGTGTGAAGTTTTATTTAAAATTTCAACATTTTCTCATTTTTGTTATCTTAGATACTGCATTACTTATTATTTCTACTTTTCTAGGATTTTTTTGTCATAAAAATATATGAAATGCTGTACGTTTTTCAAGAATGTATTGAAAGTATAATGTCTTATTCTAGTAGAGTTATTCTCATGAAACATTTTTTAACTTAGCAATATTAAATACTCTCAACAATTCTGAATAAACCTTATGCCATTATAGATATTTTAACTTTTTATTTTGAAATAATTTTGATGTAGGAAAATGGCAACAATAGTGCAAAGAGTTCCCATTTACTTTACCCAGACCCTCTGCTCTTATTATCATATAGAGCTATCATACAATTGTAGAAACCAAACAATTAACATTAATAGATCTTTGAACAAACCACAGACTCTGTTTGAATTACAATGGTCTTTCTACTAAAACAAGTATAACTCTCAGAAAGATTTGGAAAAAATCTAAGTAAATATGAAATCTCCAGAGATAGTGAAGATACTATGTATTACTATGTAGAAAAACGATAGAAGTCGAAAGGGAAAATAGACCATTTTATTAGAAAAAATTTAAATATGCATATGTCCAAACAGACGTGGGCAAAAGGAAAAACAAGGGCAATTCTTATGGTAAATATGACCATAAGTTAATGTCGTTAACACGTAAAGTGCTAGAAAAGGGGAGAATGAGTCCAGGAGTCCACGTTGTGTTTTGTTCTTGTGTCTACTCAATCTTCTTCAGTCTCTGATGGTTCCATAATCTTTCTTTTTTGTTTATGACCTTGATATCCTTGAAGAATAATGATCAGTTACTTCATAGAATGTTCCTCAATCAAATAGATTTACTTGACATTCTCTTATGATTAGACTGAGGTTTGGTAAGAATATCCTGAAGCAATAATGTGCCCTCGGTGCCTCATCTCAGGAGCTGTGTCCCGTCCTCGCAGCTTATTACTGGTGATACTGACTTTAATCACTTGGGGTTGTGTCTTCCAGGGTTTCTACTTTAAAAGTTCCATCTTCCACTAATAATTCACAAGAATCTTGTGAAGAGACCCTTGGAGACTATGAAAATATCTTGTGTAAACTATTTCCCACTGATTTTAGCATCTATCAATAATTCTTGCTTGCAACTGTTACTGTTGTTATTCTAGTATTTTGTCTAATGGTAATGTTTCTATTTCTATCATTTTTCTTACATTTATTACTTGAAATTCTACTGTAAGAAGTAGTTTTGCTGGCTCCCCCATTTGTATTTTTATTCAGTTTCTTACTTGAATTAGTCTGCACTAGCAGTCATTTTTCTTATTCAGTGCTTTATAATCCATTATTGCCATTTTGTATTTTGTTGCTTACGTTGTCCCAACTTTGGTCATTGTGTTCACTTGTCTCCTGTGCCCTGTTAACATGTCGCTTGTCCATTTTATGGGGGCACTTCCATACTTTCTGGCATTGAAAGACATTCCTGGCTCATTTTATGTTTTCCCTTTTAAGGACTATCAGCCATTTTTCCAACTCACCCTGTTCCTTTTATTGGCGAGCGGTACTCATATTTAGAAATCAAGACCGAGTGCTGGATGTATTCATTGCCACAGAGGTATCTTTGCCTCCAGGCCCTCTCGGATGTGTGTATGCATAAACATGCACAGACTTGTATATTTATTTCTATGGCTGTCTATACGTAAGCACAGCAAAACCTATGAGTCCCTCTGATATTTCTCATCTAGATCCAGCATTATTAGAATTATTCTAGTCATCCCCCTTTCCTTATTGTTACTCTTTTTCTCTATAATTATCCACACTATGCTTATTTGTTTGAAACTAGTCCACATATAATATAGTTTCAGAATAACTGCACGATAATAATCATGGTGGTTTCTGAAATTTAATTTGTATATTTACACGAGTGTTCGTCATCAGAAATAGACTAGACTATTGTTTTTAGTGCTCTCTTCTTCAGGTTTCTGTTGGCATAAAAATAAATAACATCCACATTCCAAATATATTGGTTACAAACAAGTTAAAAGTGCCAAATAAGTACATGTATGTTATTTTAATTTATTTCTCATTCTACAATGTATTTGTAGATTTATGTTATACATATTTCTACATATTATTTCAGGTGTTCCTTTTTGTTTGTGGACTCAGAGCATGTATGTGTGGGGACTGCTATTTTTCAATATTTAATGGCATCTTATGGTAATGAAATGAGTTAATGCACGTGAAATGCTCACAATGATGACAAATAGTAAACATGCAGTGAATAATTATGATTGATCTTTTTATTGTCTAATTTATTTTGTGACTACTACTATAAATTCCTTTTACTTTAGATTTGTTATGTTTTCATTTTCCCACATATCTTGTCAAGTGCTTAATTCATTAGTTTCCATTTATTACATTTAATAATTAGTATTTACATAATTCAGATATGTGGTGTTTTATAGACATAGACTTTAATTCATCTGAGGAAACCTTACGAGGGAAGACTTGATATACATTAATTTTAGGAATCAGTGCATAAAATAATTAGCTCTGGAAAAGGTAGCTTTTAATCTAACAGGCAAGTTCCAGCACAGCCAGATGTCTCTTCACTGGGACATGGTTGTTGCAATAATGAGCACATTTGGAACATTCTAACATGTCTCAATGACCTGCAGGGCCAGACCTGAGAGCAATCAAGCGAAATTCTCTCCCCACCAACCAGCACAACTTTGCAGAGTTAATGATCTCTGACTCTCATGATTTTGTTTTTGCTTGAAAATTTGTATAGTTCCGGCTGGGTAAGAGGCAAAAGAGGTAACAAGTCAATAAATGATCTAGTTGTTTTTTCTCTTCCTATTCTAATTTCAGTGTCAATTTCCCATCCAAACAATGTATGGATAGAATGGAAATCTTTAGGAGTTATTATAAATAAATAGTCCCTACATTCCTGATTTATTATTTGCAATTAGATCTCTCAGATGAACATAAAGAGTTGTATATATCCCAATCCAGGCATCCACAGACTACAGCCCACGGGCCACATGCAGCCCGCCTAGGACATTTATCTGGCCTGCCGGGTGTTTTTGCTGCTGCTGCCTGTCCTGCTTAGCAGCCGACTCGTCCTGGGGCCCATATTCTGGCCCTCCAGTGGTCTGAGGGACAGTGAACTGGCCCCCTGTTTAAAAAGTTTGATGACCCCTGCACCCAATCTGTGGAAATGCCATACCTTTTCATTTGTCTTTTTACTTCAACTTCTGCTTCAGATGTGGAGGTGAGGATCGAGTGTCTTTTCCTCTGCTCTGGCTTTCGGTTGTTCAGATTCAAAGTAAGACCTTTTGAGCTGTAATAACCAAATCTAATATCATACAGTTATGAAGGAAAAAAAGAATCATAAATTCTATAAGCACATTGAACTGAGAATGATCAGTTTATACTTCAGACTTTGTTGAATAAAAAAACTATTATAACACAGATTCTTAAAAAACAGTGATGATAATAACAAGTAAAACTCTTTCTTATCCAGATAAATTTATGGTATAATTTGGTACTTAAAAATTCCTCCCTATTTATTTTGGAGGAAGTTTGACCCAAGTGGCACATTCCAGATACTCCAATAGAGCAGTTTTTAGCAACAGGAAATTATTTACTTATTAGTAATTTTCAGAGGTGTCTCTCTTTAAATTGAAACAAATACCTGGGGAACTTCAGTCAGCCTGAACAGGAATTCTTGTCAATTAAACTAGGTACTTTGGCCTGAAATAAATTAGTTAAAATCCAACTAATTTACATAGTGGTTAGCAAGCCCTCATTAATATACTTTCATAAAAATGATGTTTGGTGGATGTCCTAGGAATGTCTAAACAAATATGCAAAGAAATCATGTTAGGTACAGGTTAACCGTTTCTTATCCAAACTGCTTGGGACCAGAAATATTTTGCATTTTAAATTATTTTCAATTTTGAGTATTTGTATTTACCTAGTCAGATATCTTGGAGAATGGACCCAAGTCTAAACACAAAATACATTTACGTTTAATGTTTACCTTTTCCACATAGTCTGAGGGTAACTTTATAGAATATTTTTTAAATTGTATACAATTTTTTTAAAGTTTCCGTGCATTGAACTATCAGAAAGGAAAGGCATCACTGTCTCAGCTACCATGTGGATAATCTGGGATTGTATGGCATCATTTCTGACTCTGAATTTAGATGCTACCAATAAGCAATTATTTTTTCTCACTTATTCACACTTAAGTACCTACAGTAAAAAATATGACTTACAATTAATATAGTGAAAATATAATCTGTTCTGAGTAACTAAACAGCACAGTAGCATCAGCAGAATGCCTGTATCAGCTGTTAAACAACAGCAACAGCAAACAGAAGGCCTTTGGTCTCTACCTACAATGCTGTGGTTTAACCAAAAGGTTATTCTACACTTTATTTCTTTTTAGGGAAGAAGAAATATCAGAAGTAATTAAGGGAGGCCAGGCATGGTGGCCATGGTGGCTCATGCCTGTAATATCAGCACTTTGGGAGGCTGAGGCAGGATGATCACTTGAGGCCACTTTGAGATCAGCCTGAGTAATATAGCAAGGCCCTGTCTCTACAAAAAAATAAAAGAAATTATCCTGGTTTAGTGATATACACCTATAGTCCAAACTACTTGGGAAGCTGAGGCAGCCAAATCAGTTGAGCCCAGGAGTTCAAGGTTACAGTGAGCTATAAATTCTACTACTACACTCCAGCCTGGGAGACAGAGCAAGACCCTCACTCTAAATGAATAAATTTTTAAAAAATAAAATGAGAAGTAATCAAGGGACCAGAACATGAATGAGTCCTCTAGGACTGCAGAGGCACTCTGCTGCTGGCTTTGTAAATTGTCTCCTCCAGAGTCATCTGCCTCACTAACATTGGTAACATTGATTTTTTTCTCTCTGTGTTTTAGAAGTCTCTCTTTGTTTTTATAAACTGACATGATTTCTTGTTCTTTTATGAATTCACACTGCTCTAGTTCTTCGGTAAGCCCATCACACATTTTCACCATTAGTCTCCAAGCACTGTCTCCGCAATTACTAGTGCCATCGTCATCATCACTTTTGTCATCATCACCTGGATTCAGAACTCAGCTATTTCTCCATCAGTCAACGGATGGACAATTGTAGCCTCATTATGGATGTTCAAAAACTTCTCTGATAAAAAAACTTCCAGCTTACTGGCACACACTGCAGGTACATTTTTTACATGTGTAAAGAAGTCAGACATTATTTTTTTCTCACTTGATGTAAATCCTCCAAAATCACCACCTTGTTTATCATCATCTCGGAAGGTGAGCAGGTTAGAAGTAGGGTCAGGCATGCACAACTGTGTTTTTAGTCACTGTGTTCCAAGCATTAGAAGTACAATGACTAAAGACAGATATTCTTGGCATAATATGGTATATCCTTTTGAAAACCTTTTAACCCCACACTTGTATTCATTTTACTTCTGCCAACATGTTCTTCAAGAATGTGTTTTTGCATTTAATCTTCAGTGATCTAAGGATACCCTGGTCAAATGGCTGAATTAATGAAGGCATATTTGGGGGAAAGTGCAGGGCATAAACCTTATCTGTGATGAGAATTTCGACTGGAGGATAAGCAGAACATTTGTCAAGGAATAACAAAGTCTTACAGTTGTCATCAAGCTTCACTGCAGTGAGCATGAGCCCCTGGTACTGAAGAGAAAACATTATTTCTGGTGATCTGTGACATTTTTTTTTTATCATAATAATGGATTGGGAAGAAATTCACTCCTTAAAAACAACGAGAATGCAAGCTTTTTCTGATTACAACAAGTTTACACTGACGGTGTGTGCCTGCTGCATTAGACATCCCAGGAAAGCTATTCTGTCTTTGGCGTCCTTAATTCCTGGGGGGCTATCTCATCAGTTGTAGTCAGTGTCTTTTCTGACACAATAATGCCAAAGCAGTGATGTTTCATCAGAATCATAGACTTGTTCTGGTATCATATTTTCAAGGCAATAACTTTGGCAAACTTGTCAATGAATTTTTCTACTGGTTCATGATCAGCAGATGCTTTATCACCACAAATCTTTAAAATTTTAATGCCCTGTCTTTTCTTAAAATTCTGCAACCAGCCTGTTGAATATTCATAGTTCCGTTCAATTTTCACTTAGTTGTGTTTTGTCATTTAGATCTCTGCTTGCTTCATGGTCAGCATACCATTAGAGGGCTTGTGTTCGCTGTGATGCTGATGGATCTACTTTTTCAAAACATGACTGAGGATGGCTGTAGTGGCTCATATCTGTAATCCCAGCACTTTGAGAGGTTAAGATGGGAGGATTGCTTGAGGTCAGGGGTTTGAGACCAACCTGCAACATAGTGAGACCCTGTCTTTAAAAATAAATCAAGATATCTAGCTTTGTGTATGTGTGTGTGTGTGTTTTGGTTTATTTTGTTGTGTTTTGTTTCTCATTAACTTTTGTTCATCACTTTTAGCATAGAACTTCAACGGTTTAGCCTTCTGTTGCTTCAGGTGATATATGGTGGTCACTGTAAGATGTTTCACACTTACACCATCATCCTGTTTCTCCAACAGCTTGACTTCCGTGCTGTAGCTAGACATATATGCCTCCTAAACTGTTATTCAAGAGTATCTGTAGGCCTTTTTGGCATTTTCAACATTATCTTTATGCCACAGAGCAAAGAATAAGCAAAAATAAATAAATAAATGAGTAATGCAGAGAGGCCTTGGCCCCCTATGCTAACCCTGCCCTTGGTATGTCTGCTCTGCATGTGTTCCATTTTATTACCTTTGTGGGTGGGCTGGAGAACCTGGGAATATGTGCAAAACAGATATTGCAGTGAAAGAGGACTGGGAGCATCTTTTTTCTCTTGAAAGTACTGAATAAAATGTACACTGTGCTCTGCATTTCGACTGCAACCGATCACATGATGTCACATATGGAATTTTCTTTTCTTTTTTTTTTTATTTCTTATAGCATAACTGTGTACATTAGTGCAATCATGGGGTACAGTGTGCTGTTTTCATACACATTTTGAAATACTCTCATCAAACTGGTTAACATAACCTTCATGTCATTTTCTTAGTTCTTGAGTTAAAACGTTCATACTCTGCTTGTAGAAAGATTCACTTGTACCCTTGTAAGATAAACCATTGAGGTGACCCCACCAATCACCCTCCCTCTCCCCATCCACCCCCCTCACATCCCCCTCCCACCCCTTTCCCATATTCTAAGGCTATATTGGTGGTAACATGTCAGTGCTCAAAATGTCTCAGATTTTTGGATTTTCTTGAATCTTTTGGATTTTTGCATTAAGAATGTTCAGTCTATACTGAAAAGGAAGAAAAAAATTTAATTTAACTTTTGAATTTGAAAAACTTATTTCAGGATTAAGAATGAAAAAGACAGAAAGTACTAATAGCTGTGTTGCTGTGAAATGGTAACTTGCGAACAATTTACCCTGGAGTCCTAGTGTAATTCCTCTTCTTGCTTTTGCTTTTTCTACTACATCTTCTAAAGTCTAAGTTACCAACATGCCAGGGATCCAAATTGTTGGGCCCTTTTCTCTTAATAAGATAGGCTAGGCTATTCTGAAGTTGACCAATGACTCTAAAATATCAGTAACTCAAACAATACTACTTTATTCCTTATTCACGCTATATGATGAACATGTTAATCATGTTTCTGCAGAAAGCTTTCTTCCAACACAGATTTCACTCTGGGATCCAAGTTCAGAGAAGTCCCATACTCTGGAACATTCCCTTTCATGGTAGAAAACGAAGAGGAAAAGGAGAATTGTGCACTAGCTCTAAATGTTTTGCCAAGAAATGCACTTAACTTCCAGGGAGCAAGAACTGTGATCTTACTTATTCCAAAACAGGGGGTGGGGGATAGGGGGTGGAGTAAAAATTATGTACAGTGACAGTGTCTACTACATTATCTTCATCATAACCTACCATATTTTTAAACAACCAAATCCAATGATTAAATCAGCAGAAATTTGTAATGAGTCCAGGTCTCTGCTTTTCAGCTACCTACAAGAATGAACGCCACACTTCACTGGCACTGCTCTGATTGACAAGTACCAATTACTCATCCCTGAAGTCAGGTTTAGCTTTATTTCTGCGTTTGGTTTTATTTTATGGCTCTTTCCCTGACTAATCAATCACTGCTTCTACATAACAGCCCAAATTCTTCATGATCACTTTTTCTTCTACTGCTCTCTTCAAGGATAACAATATTTTTCCATCCTCTTATATATTAAAATAGAAATTCATGTTTGCAGTGACATTTTGTGCAATGATATACTTCAATGAAATCCAAACTTTCTATATTTCCATACTAACTGCTGAGATAATACCTTCAACCTCACTGTTCATGCCTTAAGTATGCAAGTGAGAATAGAAGATAAGATTTGGAATGAATGTCATTTCAGGATCACCATTTATAAAGCAACAAAATTAACAAAATTTCAGTGCACATTGAGAGACCATGAGAGACAATTATGTATTAGTATGGAACCAATACAAAACATATGATTAAGTTTAGATAATTACACCAAATTAGAAATAATGAATTAAAAGTAATGAATGGATTTTCTTATGTTTTTTCATAAAAGCTTCACAGTACCATTCAATGAGCCCATGTTTGTAACTATTTCCAGAAGGTCTTTAAATGCTGTGTCTAGCCTTATAGAAGTGAGATAAGGTTAACCCTTTGAGTGTCACCTTCCTTGAATTACCCAGAAATCTTCATGGAGAGAAAAACAGAGCTGCACCTGCTATTTGCTTTTTAAATTTCTCATTAACATTATTTCTGTAGATGCTAATGAGCTATAATCCATAGCCTAATTTACTGGTTGTGAGTTCATCAAAGAAACACTGAAGAAAATTAGAATTACTACGATCCCTTTCAAGCATGCTTGATACATTTATGACACAGTATGATATCTTAACCCTTTTCAGGGGTGCTAAGTTTATAGATGATCAGGAAATAGTTATAGAATTGGATTAGTCAAATTTAGATGTTTGCTTCTGCTTTCCCGCATTGTTGCAGACCTATGCTTTGGTATGAAAATGTAGACCTTACAGTTTACCATAAACTTGCAAACACTTTCTTCTCTGGGTGGCGACTGTGGCTCAAAGGAGTAGGGGCCCCGTCTCCATTTACTGGAGGTGGCAGGTCAAAAACTGCAAAAAACAGCAACAACAACAACAACAAAAAACCACTTTCTTCTCAGACACACAGCTTTGCTTATTTGTAAGGCTCAATTATATTCAATTAACAGAAAGAACCATCTGGTACCAGATATTCTACTAGTTAGAAGTCTTAAAATCCTATCCCTGATATTATAAAATTAAGTTAGACCATTGTGCGATGAAACCCCTAAGAACTGGATAAACACATTTGCTTAATACATTAATAGCTTATTTTTACTATGAGTTTTGTAGGCATGTGTTGGAGATCTACACTAATTATCAGCCTTTGTGGTGGACCCCTCAAAGACGTCCATATTCTAATTCCCAGAACCTATGAATTCATTGTATTATATGACAAGATGAGACTCTGCAGATGAGATTTAATTAAGGACCTTGGGATGGGTAGATTATCATAGAATATTTGAGTGAGACTGATAGGATGATGACAGTTTTTATGAGAGGGACTCTGGAGGAAAGCAGAGTAGAAACCTATGTGATTATGGAAGCAGACAATGTAGTGATTGTGTTGTGATGATAGAGGAATGGGCCACAAACCAAAACAGGTGGACAGCCACTGGAAACTGAAAATGGCAAAGACAAGGGAAGGTCACATCGTCATCTCTAGAGAGAGCCACCTGTGCTCACGCCGTGACCTTAACCAGGTGAAACTGATTTCAGACTTCTGTTTTCCCGAGAACAAATTAGTGCTGTTTAGTAATTTGTTACAGCAGCAAAAAGAAATTAATACAGCCTCTTTCTAATAGATAAAAATAATAATCTAGTTTGAGAAAAATAAGCTTATGATGTAATGAGTTGATCACCAGACTAGCTTAGATTCATGCCTTTCAAATGCTTTCCACTTTGTAGACATTTTTAAATGTCGACCTTTCTGATTTTCTCTGTATTATTTTTTATTATTAAATGATAGCTGTGAACATCCTCTGTATTATTTTTAATTACATCTAAAATTTTCTTCATAAGATAAAATCTACTCAGCCTCTATTATCTACTCTCCTTAACAACACACATGAAGTTTTAGCATTAACTATACTCTTCCATTAAATTCTGTATTTATAAAATTCTTTTCTTAATATGCCATTGGGAATTTTTTTAACCTCTATCAGAGCTTATTAGCATTACTATTTTTAAGATAAGAAAACCATTAGCATTTGTTATTGTATAGGTCATTTGATAGTATCTGTTCATTTCACTGTAGATCACAGGGACCATCTGGTAATCGTTATCTCAACATGGAAGGACATTTCAGTGAATTTTTGATTGGACTGAGGAGTCATATTGTTACTCCATCTTCTGACTTTTTTTCTTTGCTTAATTTTTCTTTCAATATAAATAATAACCATTGCTATTCATTCAGATGCATAACTTGTAGAGCAGAAGTTTTCTGAAAAACACATTTTCACTGGTAAATTGTGATCTGTAATCTTCAAAGCAGAAGCATCAACCTCATTTTGGGTTTAACCATTCTGCAAATATTTTTTGAGTCCTACCTAAGCACCTTGCTTCTATTTTATCGACTTGAAAACGTTGCAAGGGCCTGGGAAGTACACGTAACTTTAGACATGGCTAGAGGCAGAAAAGTGGTCTCAGGTGTTTTTTTCTAGTTACCTAAACAAGGATGGATAAATACTGACTCTCCAATGGCCTATTTAATTTTAAGAGAAATGAAACTTCAAGTTGATGTGGTATTTTAAAAGTTTTTTATTAATTAGTGTCTGGGTAAAACCAGAAGGAATCTCCTGACTGCACATGTCATATCACGCATAATTAATATTCTAAGAGAGTCTTTCTTTCTCATAGTCTTAGTTGATGGATTTTTCCTGCTGAGTTGGTGATGGGCCCCATCTGCATTCAAGTAATCTTTCCTTGGAGTTTCGGACAGCAGATAAAATTTCAGTGACTTTTACTAATACCAGTAGAAGGAACCATTTACTATGTTTACTTTTTGAAATGTGAAAATTCTATGCTGTTATTAATAGGTGGAAATAAGTATGAATGCCAGGAAAATTCATGAAGGAAGGAAAAAGGGAAATGTAATTTGGAATTCATTGTAACAAACAAATCTTTGGCTTCAGTAATTTTGAAATATGGTCCCCATATACAATTACCAAAGCATTATAATTTCAGTATTTTTCTAAAATTTCAGCTTGCATCTGTCTTGGGGACTGCTAATGCCACCAATATGCTAAAGTTCATTGTTATGGATAAACATGAATATGATGCGACAAACTTCCTTACCTTTAAACACATCAGAAAATTTACTTTTGGAGAATAATACCATGAACTTTCTGGACAAAATTCATAATTGAAAGGGGATAAAAACATGCAAACAAATTTAATATAGGTTAAATTAATATCAATGTTATCAATAGGTACATTTCTCAAGTTATTCAAAAGACTTTTCTATTCATAGATTCACTTAGTGTGAGGGTAGATTAAGAAATTATTTAATCCAATTCTACCCATGTTTATGTCACATTCAGAGTCTTTACCCTTATCTCTAGTCTTCCTCTGATACTGGGTTGATACCAGAGCTGAAATCTTACAAAGTGGACAATAGAGAATTGAGGTTCAAGGAAGCTGGATTTTCACCTCTAACTTGGAAGTTAGTTCACAACTAACTTCCTAGGTGAACTTGCACCAGCCATGTGTAAGTTAGATATGCTTAATATCAGGAGTAGCTATTGATTTAATTTCAGTGGAGCTGGAAATAAATTGGAATTTGTCTAGATTAGTATTCTGATTTACAAAATCAATTCCAGAAGGGGGCTCAAAAATATTGGGTAAAATTGGGGAATAGATCTAGAGAATGTAAGTGGCCTATCTAGGGTGGCATGGTTATTTGCTGGGAGTTTAGGTTTACTGACGCTCAGTTTCATTCTCTTTCATCATCGTGTTATTGGCACAGGCCCTTGGGCTCTCTATATAATGGAAGTTAACAAGCAAAACAGTGTCACAGACAAAACTTCTATTGGAGTATGTTTAAAAATAAGATAGGCAACACAAAGGAAATACTCTCAGACTGCCTCCCAGGGGGAGTTGAGGGAGAGTTAAAGAGGCTCAGGCAGGGAAGAGGTGACATACAGAAGAATGTCGAGCTGGAGACTTTCTTGCTCCTGTTTGGTTCCATGCCATGCTTCTTCATGCATTGAATATCTCATCGGCATGTTAAATGTTACTCCTGGACAGGATTTTTAGCATTAAAATGAGATTATAATGAGGGAAAGATCAGGTTAAGTTCAGTATGGGGCTTTTGGCTCGAGGTGGTTAGATCCAGATGGATCTGATTTTTCTGTGGTCAGTTTCCTCATAAGCAAATTGTTTTAGTGGTCCTGAAAAATGTTTCTCAAGAGACAATTTGGCCCCTTCCTGATATGAATATGGGCTGAATTCTAGGGGCCAGCGGGTCATTTGTTTTTAAGTTTTTGTTCTCCAGTAGTCAGTCTGGGTCATGTAGCCCCATGTTGCCTCCTTTGGTCAGAAGTTAGGCCCAAGCCTGCCCCTGTACTACTATCTCAGTAGCAGTATGCTTCCCATGGTGTGAAGTATTATTGTGCATATACGTGGAGACTTTCTACAGTAAATTCCATTTGGAAATGTTCGTGGCCATGCAACTTATTCCCTACAAGCTACTGTTTAAGGGATGAGATTTAGGATTAGGGTCATCATTGTTAGTGGTGCCATCACAATGAAGTTGGAAAGACAATGGTTAAGTGAATAAAGTTTCTCTCATTCTTCCTACTCAGTGACAAGTGTGCCAGGAGTGACAGTCAGAACAACACTTGTGTTGTATGCTTCCACCTTTGTAAACAATGACTCTTTTTATCTTTACCAAAGAGATTTATCCTATCTCAATTAGAGGGGGAGAAAAAGATTGTTCCTTGTTTTCTATTTAAACTATAAATGCCACAGAGAATAATCAGTTGCTTACTTATATATTGGTTTATTTACTTCCTTATGTCCAACCTCATTGCATAAAAATTTGTGCTCATCAAAGAGGGTTTAGTTTTATTAGCCAGTATATATGAAGCGTTTTTTAAATTTTTTAAAACGATATTCTTTCCTGAATAAATGTTTGACCAGGAGTAACCATAGGTAGGAAGGACAGTGGGAATCCTGATAGGGGATGGGAGGAGGAGAGGAGGGCAGGGATTGTGTGAGTGATGAAGGGCAACTGGGAAACTGGGGGAACTTTCAGGCAACTCTTTCTGCTCATGATTGTGTTAAGAGATGGGTCTATGTCCATTGTTTGCACTGAGTCAAATGTGCACTAAGTTAAGAATGGATTATTTGAATTTAGGAGGAAGATCTATAGAGTGCATACTCAAAACGTGTACCTACTTTGCACTAGGCATTATACTGAGTTCTGCAAGTGGGGAGAAAAAAATTCCACACACAATAAGCAGGCCCTACTTTTTATTTTCTTCTAAGATTGTTGAGGCTAATGTGAAAGATAAGTCATAAGGAAAAATAAATTATAATTATAAAACTTGAAAAATAGTTAATGGTATGAGAAAGAAGGTTATCTGAACTCTTAATAAAGAAAGGTGAGAACAATTGGGGTAGAAAATGAGCAGGAAAGTACTAGAAAATGAGCGAGATTTTAAAAAATGGTAAAGATACACATATACAAAATGGGAAGTTGTGGGAAAAGGGTACTTCAGTCAAAAGAAATGACTGCTTTAGTCAGGGCAGTAAAAAACAGAGGGATATGAAGTGAATTCAGCTAAGCATTCAAGTCATTCAGCTTAGCTAGAACAATGGTTATCAAATATTTTGGTTTGAGACATCTTTCTATTCTTAACAATTATTGAGGGCCTCAATAAACTTTGGCTTTTATGGGTTATACTTATCAATATTTGCCATATTAGAAGTTAAGATGCATATTTCAAATGTTTATTAATTTATTGAAATAATTCTTACTCATTACCTTTTAGCATAAATAATATTGTTGAAATAAATTATACTTCCAGAAGCAAAACAAATATTTTCTTAAACTTTTTAAAATATCTAGATTAATAGAAGCAGTATCCTGTATTCCTTTTAATTCTGCATTTAATCTGCTGAGATATCACTCACACATATCACACACTACTGTGAAACATCATTGTACACTCATGAGAGATTAATAGACAATTAATGCCATGGTGTGAAAATAGTTTTGACTGCACAGGAATTCCCACCACACTTTGAGACCTGTTGGTTTAGAGATTAGTATATAATAAGAAGGGGAATAATGCAATAAATTATGGAAAGTTCAGAGACATGAATATCTGCAGTATTTACCAAAGAAGCATAAAAATTGCACATGTTGTTAGAAATAGGACCAATTTCCCAACTTTGAAACTACATCACATACTCATAGCCTAGCTTTTCAGACTCTGCTGATAAATATCTTATAGGCAGAAATAATTTACCATCAGATCAAATATTGTTTCATCTTTTATCAAATGCCTAAGGTACTATCAGAGGGATTGAAAAAATTACTGTGATGAATCCTGAACCGCTATTGCTCACTCAGGGTTACTTCCCCACTGGAGTTCTGGCTGATCTATTTTAGAATGTTTAAAAGGGAGCACGGCTGAATTAGGTAAAAACAAAAATGTGTTCAATCCAGACCTGAAATTTGATATTTGACCCCTGGCCAAAAAGCCAAGACTGTAATTTTCTTTTAAGGTTAATTTCGGGGGTAAATAACATGTCAACAAAAAAACATCCTTCATCATCTAACTTTTGACGGATTCATCTAACCTGGAGACCACAATCACTGAGGTATGGCCCTGAGGTACAAACAGGAGGCTTTGAACTTGAAATCTCATGCTTCATTCCCGAAAATAATGTAAGAGGAATTTCAGCAAGTATGCCAGTAGGGGGAACTGTTATTCAACAAATAATAAGAAGACTGGGCTTTTTCCTGGGCCATAGGCACAGTCCATAGAGTCCAGGAGCTTTTCCAGGGTACAACTTCGTAATGTGCAAACTGAGAGAGCATCTGCCATTGCTTTTCCATGAGGACTATTTTAGTCTAACTTAGGAAGTCAAATTTCCTCACAAAGAAAGAATTTGATTTTCCCACGTAATTAAAGGCAACAGTTTTAGAGTATTAAGATCTAATGAAGAGTGATAAATCCCATGTAATAACTGGCAGTTTGACAAGCTGCGATTACTTGTGTATTCTGATTACCAGAAATCAGAAAGCTTTTCTTTGATGATGGTATTCTGAGGCAGCATTCGGAAACTATTAACAAGACCATTTACATCAGAATCTCCAGAAGGGTTATATTTAAAATGCAAATTCCAGGGTTCCACCCAACTTACTAAATTAGAATCTATTGAAGGGGAGGGGGGTGAACCCAGGAATCTGAATTTTAAATATTTCTTCCAAATGGCTTTCATGCAGGATAAATTCTCAAATCCACTTTTTATTATATCTTTACAAGTATAAAATAGGAAGGTAGCAGCACCTAACATAAACACTAACCTAAGAATAGCATAAAAGTCACCTATGCCAGAAGTTTACCTCCATAAACCTCTTTCCAGTGATCCTCCACTTCCCCAGAGAGAGAAAGTAGGGAAAGAGAGTTTAAAGAGACAAAAGATGGAACCCCAAAGAATCTAGAACCCAAGATTTCACATTGTAATGAACTTCCTAACCTAAATATGGGAATGTCAAGGGGTAGATGATTAGCCTGTTCCTGAGTCTAGCCTTGTTGTGTGCCCAACAGGACCCCTCTTGCTTTTCAGGCTTGTCTCACAATGAGGAGTTGTGGGACCGAATAGAAACCCTCAAAGATGCAAGTCTTATACACAAGGATGGTCAACTAGCACAGCATTTCAGTTCTGTTTCTTAATTTTTATGCTTTCGTGTGGGGCAGTGCTTTGTGGTAGATCAGGTGTGTGCCTTCCTACCTACTCATTTCTGTGTTTTATTTTAGGCTGAATAGAAATAGAAGTAAGCAAACAGAGGCTAATATTTTACCTTCAAAATCTCTGAGGTAAAATTTGCTTAGAAAAGGTAGGAAAAAGCTGAAAAGTAGTGAAAAAGCAGTTTGTAAGTTATACGAGACCTTAATTAATGTTACTAAATAATAGTTCAAGAAAGAAGCAAAACGAAAGTAGGAAAAGTGGTTTAGAGAGGGAATGGTTTGCATATGGAGATAAAGCACACAGTTGGCAGCAGAACACGTGGAGTCTGTTTGTTAATGGGCCAAAAGTTCTAAAACCATGATAAGGATTATCCTCTTTTGGCAAGCATAAATTAATGCTCCATCAATGAAAAGAAATCTCTTTAAGACTTCCTACCCTGAATTATTCTACCCTATGTTTCATTTCTAAATTAAATACAACATTGTAAAAAGGAAGGGAGTCCTTGTCAAAGAGATGAACTTTTTAATCATTAATATTCTTCAAAGCATTGTATATCTTGGAGATGTTGAGAATTACAGTGAGTGGGACTATTTCCCTATACTAAAATTTCAGCTAATTCATTAAGTTTTGGTTAGAAAACAACAAATATGATTTTAGCTCATCTATGAATGAGAACAAATATTGTCGCCCATTTCATGAAGTAAAATATTCAACAGTGTAGACAGAGAATTGAGGAAACTTCTGAGATTAATATTGAAACTAAATAAATGTTATAATTATAGCAAACATATACTGAGAACTCATCATATTCAAGAAAATATGCTAAGTCACCTGTGAGGGTGGGTAACTGGTGGACTTAAGGAAACCTGTGGCCTCCTAGTCGTTAAGTGTGGCCTTTTAACTAAATCTGAATTTTACATAACATAACCTTTTATTAAAAGGCTAAGAAAGAAAAAACTTTTCTTGCTTCCTTTGGTGCTTAAAAAAGAATGATTTTGAAATAAGAAGGCTGCAGCTGGCCCATCCCTTCTGTATCATCTTGATTCCAGAATCCACACTATACTATACAGTTTCGATGTCATGAAAATAATGGTGTAGAAATCTACAGGACTATAGGACTCAAGTTTATGATTCTTAAGGGAAGAGTAACAAATATGTTAGTTATGCTGAAATCTAAGTTTGACAGAAAGGTCAGGTTCATGGACTTGTCTAGTGTTGAAAACAACATAACTCCTTATAAGAGTATCGGAACCACAATGGACGGCTATAAATATGATTCCTGTTAACCAAGAAATAAAATCTCATTAATTTAAACCTCACCACATGGAACCAACGTTTTCCTTTGCACTACCCATGAAAGAATGGAAGTGAATGAATGGCATGAATAAAATTTCAAAGGGAAATATTTAACTTACCCATTAAGATGCATATTATGTTTTAGAATTTTAAAAGCATACATTTGCATACAATTAATATGTCTGTTATAAATCAGTCACATCTATCTTTTGTGTAAGCTGAGCAAAACCTCTGCTTAATAATTCTGGTAGCAGTTCCATAGTTTGAATTATCATGTTATAAAGCCACATGTATATTAAAATGTTCTATAAGTCCATTTTTTTACTAATTTAGACAAACCCGTTCCAATTAATATGAATAAGTGATATATTCCTGAACTGGTAGCTTTGAAGCTATTCAACGTTTTGTTAACTACTTCATTGGGATGCTACTATAGTATTAATTATTTGGTGCTTTTTTTCCCCTTAAGTGTATAGTTAAATACACTGTGCAGTGTTTATAACAAAGCATTGTACTCATACAACATCATGTTGTAGTAATTTGGTCTCTATTAAATTATGTATAATCTATTCCTTCTAAATATGAACTAGTGATAAGTCTCTACTGGTCTAATTTAGTGTACTGTGTTAATGAATTAATATGCTGGCTTACTGTTCTTCATGCTTCAAAGCTCACTACTGGTTTATAAAGTGCCTCCCTATTAGATTTTGTATGACAAAATCAGGGGTGAGAAGAATTGTTCTCATCATTAACGTGACCACATTACAAAGCTAGTGAAGATGGAGAAATAATGGCATGGGCAGGTTTATGTGAGACTCTCCCAGGGTACGGTTTTGGCAAGTGGTTTCCAAAGTAAAAACATTTAACACACATCTAATTTGGGTAATGAATTAACCCACAGTTTTTAAAAGAAAGACAACTATTGCATTAGAATCTGATAAACACTTTTTAAAACGTTCTGTGGAATATCTTTTTAGATATGTACTTTCTGAATTCACAACTTTTCCTGAGTAATTGAAGTAGCTCTATTTTGAGGGTAAACACTTTTGGATATTTCTTCATGCTTTGATCCTTTTTTCAGTATTAGTTGTACAATAAGTTACCTGAGACACACAAAACATAAATTACTTCTAGTAAAGATAAAATAACATCAAAACTTAGACCATTCCACAAAAATTGTTCTTTAGAAAAAATATATATGATATTTTAAATTATTTGCAATAATTTGGGGCTTAATAAATGAAGTCATTGAGGAAAAAAGTTAATTCCATTAGATTAGTAATTTTCTCTTTTACACTGTCAACAGATCTTTAAATGGAAATATTTTAACTTTGTTTCCAGTAGTCACATATACTTTTTGAAAATATAAAGTTGCTATCTATCTATCATGTGGTGATGTTTGAGATAAATGTTGGAGCTAAAATTATCTGTTTCATTTAAGGCCAAACTGACAAAGATAAAAGATAGAGCTGGGTTGGTGTTTCAGCATCAAACATTTATTGAACATCTATTATGGGGACCACAATACTGTATTGAGCATGTTAAATGTAAACTTCATTGTTTCCACTGACTCTCTGGGGTTCATGTAATTCACTGAGCCATGGATGTTAAATATGTTGAGATCATTTAAAGGATGTGTGCAGGTGAAGACCAAATTCAGAGTCATCCAGAATTGGAGATATAATTGCATTGCACATGTCATCATTATGGATATGATATTGAATAGGGGAGTCATGGTTAAGCCAGAGTGCCAAATGAGAAAAGAATATGGCTGTGCCATAGTAAGAAATACATATTTGGTCTTTGTCCCCGAATCCTGGTACAGAGCTCCTAAAACCCTTGGAAGTTCCTGAGTAATGGGTGTGTCTTTTGTCCCCCCCATTTTATTAAAACATCCAAATTTATGCTCATGATAGGGCTGGTCACCAGAAATACCAGAAATAATTAGAAGGTTTGGCCTCTGTAAAACTCTTGAGCAGTAAAATTTGGAGAGCTTCTGTGGTGAGCTATCTCACTGTGTAGAAGTGCTGAGATGGCGGCCTGCCCTGCTGCCCTTGTCTCACACCTTGTCTTGTGGATCTCTGCTAGTCTGCTCTTCCTGAGTTGTCCCCTTTATAATAAACCAGCAAAGATAAATGTCTTCCTCTGTTCTGTGAGTCATTCTAGAAAAATGTCAAACCTGAGGAGGAGATCATGGGCAGCCCCCTGTGTATAGCCGGACCATCTGTTTTATGAGTGGCCAGGACTTTCAAGTGGCATCTTGTAACTTGTGGGATCTGACTTTAGGTAGATCGTGTCAGAATCAAACTGAATTGTTGAACACTCAGTTGGTGTCAAGAGAATTGGTCACTAGTGTTGGAAAATGCCATAATGGACAAGGGTGAAACTCTGAACAATATTACAACTCTGAACAACATATTTAAAAAAAAATGCATCCTACTGATCACAAGGACCAGTTTTCCCCATCGCATCCCAACTTCTTACTTCTCTTACTGATCACATGCCCACATGATTCCCACTCTACGTGCTCTCCTAAACTTTACCTCTGTCACTTCCTCCAGTGTGGCAGTGACTCCGTGTCTTTCTTTCTCCAGATATACACCTCCTGCAAACCAGGCGGCCAGCGTGTCGTGTCCACTTGTCTACCAGACTGAATCCAGCACCTTCCTCTCCACATCTGCTCCTCTTACTCTGCTCCCTCTTTCACTTTCATTTAACCCACACAGTAAAGAGACGTCCAAGATGCCTTCTTCTTTTTTCCATATCTAATCAGCTACCGAGTAATATTAGTCAAACTGATATTTGACATTGTTCCAACACCTTGAACAGGCGTACAAGTGATTGCTAACTTCTTCAGAGTAAACGATTGAACTGGAAATTCATTACATTTTTTTCTACCTCTGGATTTTTCTTTTTACCTCCTTCTTGCCAGATCTTGAGCCAAGATGTTCACTGTGTGTAATTAAAGTCTCTTGATCCCAATATCAGCAACTTTTCCACACAATTCCCACAGTGCTGCCAAATGTGCTTTTAGAAATGGAAACCCAACCGTGCTTCCCCTTCATAATGGTCACAGAACAAAGTCTGGATTCTTTAGTGTGGCACATAAGCATTTAGGCATAAAGGAGCCCAGCCCAGTAGTGGTTCTAACTACACTTCTTTCCTTTTCAAGTGCCCTGTGATGGGTAGACTCTGTTGTTTTTGTTTTGTTTTGTTTTAGTTTGTTCTATTCTGTTTGCTCTGCTGTCATCATTTTGTTTACCTGCTTGATTCCTCTAAATGGTGCAAGGTTTAACATTGTATATCCCCTTTCTGTAAAAACTTCACTCAGACCTTCAAACAGAGTGAATTCACTTTGTCTTCTTTATTGTGACAGTCATTGTATTATATCATAAATGATGTGCTATTTTACCTCCCATGTACAAAATATTGGCCTTCCCTGAATTTTGGTTTTTGCATCACTTATCATGGTGCTTATCACAGTCAGAATTTAATGTTAGGGTGGTATTTCTGGTGACCAGCCCTGTCATGAGCATAAATTCAGATGTTTTAATAAAATGAGACCACAAAAGACACTCCTATTACTCAGGGGTTTCCAAGGATTTTAGGAGCTCTGTGCCAGGATTTGGGGACAAAGACCAAATATGTATTTCTTACTATGGCACAGCCATATTCTTTTCTCATTTGGTACTCTGGTACTCTCATGACTCCCCTATTCAATATCATATCCATAATGAAGACACCAGCAAGGGGATAAAGTTTTAATTTACATTTGTTTATTATTTTTAAGTAATTTCTACTATTAATATATTAAGCACATATTTTTGTTAAACAGTATGCATATATTATTTAATTTTTAAAAACATAAAATGTTATTGTCCTTATTTTACAGATGAGGAGCTGAGGCTACAAGAAATTAAATAGTATATCCATAGCTTATAAATTGTAAGTTGTAGGGATTTGAACAACATCTGCTATACTCCATAGCTGCAATTCTAAGCCATATGCTCACATGTGAACGATGCATGAAGGATTATTCATAATCCAGCTCTCTTATATAACAAATATGTTTAAATAATGGTGATTTCTACTTTAAACAATTTGTATAGAGAGAGACATAGTCAGACTCCTACCCCAAATACCCGCATAATTTTCTCCCTAACTTCCATCACATCTCTGCTCACATACCACATTCCCAGAGAGCCTCTCCTCCCTAATGGCCTTCTATAGTAGCAGTTCCCCACACTTTGTCATTATCTACATCCAAAAAATAAATATTTTTGAAGGAGTGAAAAGCTAGCACCATACTGTAAACCAGTGGGCATGAGATAAAGAAAGTATACGCTTCTTAAAAAAAGAAAAATTACAGAAATTTAACTTTATGGTAATTTAGAGAGTAAATTGTTCTAAAACTTTTTATTTTAAGATAATTATAGGTTCACAGAAATAAAAAGCTACATAGAGGTCATTCAGTAGAGTAAATTTTTATTTTGTAAAGGGATGTAGAGTATGTTTTGCCTACATCTAAAGATTCCCTAGGGTGCTTAAAATATAATTGTATTTATATGCATCTTTTCAAGAGAATGTTAAAATAGAACTCGAGCAGCAATTGCACTCCATGGAACTCAGCGCCTAATTCAGTAAATGTACCAATGGAATGGGCTCTCCTTAGCATTCATTCAAACTGTTACAAAATTGCCACTATATTTGCAAAAATAAATTTCAGTTATTGTATTTGCAGCTGGTGGCTGGCAGTGTTCACAATTCTGCTTTCTTTAATGACTGTGATTAAATTGCCAGAGGAGATTCACACCATGGACCTTCTGCTTTCTCCATCACAAGTAGGGACCTCTGCAACTATTATAGCAGGAGCAAATGGTAACCTCCTGATACAAAGCTCTACCAAGGTGGAGATAATGAGAAAGATTTCTCCACGGCATTTTCTCCACCTACTCTTCCAGCTATATAATTTACAAAATAATTCCTAAAACAAAAATGTTTTGAAAGTAGCAAGACTTGTTTAATGTGTAATATTTTGTAAATATCTTCTGGGTTTTCTACCTGTTACTCCGATGGTATTCAACAGAATAGAATTTCCTCACTGACATGATGTTTTGCTTTAATTTTTGAGAAAGTAGTCTGCTTTGACATTGTCAAGTTAATGGAAAATATGGCCCAGGCTACCTTTTGTCCTTTAAATGTCAATTGTTTAAAAAATATTTCCTTGTGACACTGAGATACAATTTAAAATATTTATCTAATCATTTTCACTCTCCTGTCTGTTCTGTCTACCAACATACTTCGGCATGTATAAGAAAATCCATCCATCAGGAGCTCCTCCCTAGTGAAGAATAATATTTATTAAGGAAATATAGTTCCAATGCCTTTAATTTCAGGTGTAAGTTGATTGATCCTGTGTTCCTTCTATGAAATGCAATATATGTGAAATGAAAAACCATTTTTAGTTACTCCAGGGCACAGAAGACAGATCAAATTATATCATACAAACACATTACATTTTATGTTATTTGACAATTCATAGTTGATATGAAAAAGTATTTTGTCACTTCACTCAAAATTTAAGGTACAATAATCCTATCAAGGTAAAGCCTAATTAGTTGCATTCTTCAGTCTTAAGCCACTAGATTACCTTTTTTTTTGCAGCTGAACACCAGAAACGCACAGGAAGAGCCATTTTTAAAAACGTGAGTGGTCCTTGCATCATTCATTCATATGCTAACAAATTTTTATTGAACCCTTATCTCCTTACCTGTGTTAGAAGCTGAGACTATAATGGTGATATATCCTCTATCCTTACGAAGTTTATAGTCCATTTGAAGGAGCAAGTAAACCATCAACGAACCATAACTGCTAAGGTTTCATGAGCAATTTGAATACTTTTATTAGCATTAGCTCAATCTGCAGACAAAAGACCTAGGTTTCTGGGCTTTCTTTCGAGAAAAATACTACAAGAAAACAGTATTTCCCCACCTTGCTCAGGCACACAGGTGCCAGGCCCGGGCATGAAATCTAAGTAATACAAGTAACCCAGGTGACACTGATTTAGGAAGTTTAAGATAGAGCAAAGCTCATTGTGCTTTTTCACTATTCTTTCCTTTTTGCAAAATGTTCTTTGTATACTTATAAAATACTATATTTAGATCTACCTAGTACAGACACAAGTACAACTAAAGTCATAACTACTAATTCAGTGCTCATTTGTTTGACACTACAGAACTTAACAGCAAGTCGAATCAGCTTGTAGTGACATTAGAAACTAAAGTGGAAAGACTAAATGTTTCTAGACAGACAAAAAATAAAATGCTAAGAAAGGAACAGAAGCTCTGGAAGTTATTCCTCATTGCTTTCCAGATAATGTTCAATGTGTCAGCCCAGCCCAGAAGGCTCTCCATGATCCAGTCCCATCCTGACACAGTGCGTGCCCCTCAATTCAAGCACACTGTTTTCTATTCTCTGTTTCAAATGTTCTTTTTCTCCTGATCACCCCAGAAAACTTAATCTCTCTTCTCTGGAATCCAGCTTAACTATTTTTCTGTCTGAATGTCTTTTCTGAACACTTGCCCCCTGCAGCTGAGGTGGTAGTTTCTCCCATAAAGTGACACTATATTTTGTATATGCCTATGTTTTGGCCTTTTTCGCAGAATATAATAACTCCACATTTTCATGTTTGTTTTGTCTTCTAAACAATATAGAGTCTGTGAGCTCCTAGCAATTTTACATTCCCTGGAACATACTATACTTTCAATGTAATGTTTATTGAAATGTACAATGTGAGCTATGATGATGCCAGTATGCTCTAACCAAGACAACAGAGCAAGACCCGGTCTCAAAGAAGAAAAAGAAAAGTGTTAAAGTTTGATAATATCATTTGGGGCCAAACGTGTCACATTCCCAGCATTTTGGGAGGCCAAGGTCAGAGGATTGCATGAGGCCAGGAGTTTAGTAGCCTAGGAAGCATAGCTAGATGCCAGCTCTGCAAAAAGTAAAACCAAATAGCTGGGCTTGATATATAAGCACCTGTAGTCACAGCTACTCAGGAGGCAGAGGCAGGGAGAGGTTACGATTAGCTATATGATTAAGCCGTGGCACTCTAGCCTGGATGACAGAGAAAATTCTCTCACAAAAATGAACAAATAAATAAATAAATACCATTAGAAGTTTTTGAGAAAAATATAAGCTATTATGAAAGACAATTTTTAGATTTTTTAATTAATAATTCAATTTAGGTTTTATAATTTAAAATTTAGAGACTATCTTAGTCCATTTGAGCCTCTGTAACAAATTCCCAGAGGCTGGGTGGCTTATAAACAACAGGAATGTGTTTTTCATGGTTTTAGAAGTTGGGGAGTCCAGGATCAATGTGCTGACAGATTTGGTGTCGAGTGAAGGCTTCTTTCCTGATTCATTAAAAACAGTATCTTTTCTCTGTGTCCTCACATGGTGGGAGGAGCAAACAAGCTCCCTCAAGCTTCTTGTGCAAAGGCACTAATCTCAGTCCTGAGAGCTCTTTCCTTACCATCTAATCACCTTCCGAAGGCCTCACTTCTGAATACCACCACTTTGGAAAGAGGTCTCAACAAATGAATTTGGTAGAAACACAAATATTCAGAATTGTAACTTTTAAATTTATGTATTCACTTGTTGTCTCTCTGTAGGTTTAAAAAGTCACCGTCAGTGGGCAAGAATTTTCTAAAACTATAGAGCTAATGCCCCTCTATCTCACCTACTAGGGATATTCTGAGCTTGCAGGAATCATAGTGGAGTAAACCGGATTCAGATAGTGTTGTAAGCAAGAGCAGAGAAGAGCAAAGTCAGTTATTCAGACTTGGGAGAGGAGTCTCTTTGGAAAGGGGGTTTTCAAAGCAACTCATGAAAACATAGACCCCAGAATTCTTCTTTTGAGATTATTGATAAGGCATGCAAAGGTTTGTATGTAACAAGGGAAATGAGTCCAGGACACAGTCTAAAATATTGAACATGCTTAATGAAAATAGCATTTCTTTTCCTAATAAGTCATCTAAGTTAGGATTATACTTTATATAATTTTCCTCAGAACTTTTCCCTGAGAAACTAGGGATACTTTATCAAATGATGTTAAAATATTTTTAGAAGTGTTTAAAATGCAAACAATTAAAAAATGCATAAAGGATAAGTATAAACACATACCAAAATAACCAGTACCATTTTCCCAGGTTTGGAAGTTAAAATATTATACTGATGTGCTTGGGCCTTTGCCCTAATTTGGCAAGAGGAAAATACCACAATTTCTACTAACTTGCAGTGTTCCCTATAAGATCAGGGAAAAAATGTCTGAGTGGTTTAGAAGAAGATAGAAAATATGTCTTTTATTTCACAGAATCAAATTACATATAAAATTTACTGTGACTGAATTTTCTGTGACTGAATAGTATTTATTGCCTTTCTGTGACTGAATAGTATTTATTGCCTTTCTTCTGTTATTCAAGACATTCTACATTTATTTTAATACCTACTTTTTTAAATTGTATAATGTATACCAGATGAAGAGTTAGGGGACATTTTTCACTTGATTGATTCCAAGATTTGATTCAGTTATAATTTTTATCTATTTCTACATCAAACATGTTTCCTGGTGATCTCGTATGTGTGTGAATATGTATGCATTAACAGGGGTGAGTGATGACTGGAAAGAGAGTTTTAGAATGGAATCCAAAGGAATTGAGATCTAGGGTTTATAACATTATCTTATCTTTAATTATCTTTAAAAGGATAATTAGCTTATCTTCCTCTATCAGAATCATTATTTCAGCTGAGAATAAGAAAATGAAGGTTTTAATGAAACCTGTGAGCACTTTCACATTGTCTAGTTTAAAGGATTTAGGAAGGAAATTAACAAAAGAGATAATGCAGCTGATCATAGAAAAGTTTAAAACGAAATTCACAAATTCTCTGAAAGATTTATTGAGATAGTAGCCTCAGTTCAAAGGTCAAGTAAATAGTATTAATTGTTTTTATACAGACTCCTCTGGGCTATTTCTTCTTCTATCAGTTATTTTATTCACTTGCTGTGTTAGGGAAAGTGCACCCCATATTGAGTCTTTTTGTGGTAGGAACTTACACTCATCTATTCCTGGAAAATTGTTTTGTTACTGTAAAGAACAGTTCTGTGTTCCTAAAATTAGAGAAAAAACATTGCTTCTAGGAAGCTGGCCTGTTAAAGTGCAGGACTTATATCTTAGGTAAGGAAATGCTAGGATAGAATTAGCCTGCAGCAAATAATCTCCTGATTCTCTAACACTTTAGATCCCTAAACTCAAGTCTTAGTGCTCAGATATATAGAGCAGTGGTTCTCAACCTTCCTAATGCCGCAATGTATTTTCATTGTTTCAAAGGGGTCGTGACCCACAGGGTGAGAACCACTGGCATAGAGGATTCTCTTCCTGAGTCTAAGGAAAAAGTCATTCTCTTCATAT
The DNA here is from genome assembly GCF_000181295.1 of Otolemur garnettii. Taxonomy (NCBI): domain Eukaryota; kingdom Metazoa; phylum Chordata; class Mammalia; order Primates; family Galagidae; genus Otolemur; species Otolemur garnettii. Next base: position 7,488,884 of record NW_003852400.1, on the reverse strand, counting down.
CCTCTCTGCACAACATCCTATAGCAGTTATATCTATACGTCTTTTCTAGCAAAATGTTAGGTATATAATATGTTTTTAGTTGGCAGTTAATTGGTTTGAGAAATATTTAGTTAATTGCTAAAATTCACACAACACTCAAAGATGAAATTGTTTTTTGGAATCTGGAGGTTATTCTTAGCACTTGGCATTAGCATCTTATTTTCTTTTTCCATTGATTTGGTTTCAAAATCATGAACAATGTAAAACAAATGAGAATATTTAACCTATCTCTGAATAGTATTTATAATGAATTTCTCACCATATATACACTCTTCGTACTTTAGGATATCATCACTGTCATTTTATGTCAAAATCAGAAAACCGAAGCCTGATTTGTTGATTTGAGAGAACAAAAACATAAACCTTTCTGCACATCCGAAAAGGCCCCCCAGAGTCCACCACCCAGCAGTTTTTAAGAATTACTGTCAGTCAATGTGGCAACCACAGAGACAATTCCATGATCTGGCATAGTGTCAATGCTGATATAATAACTATGGTGTCATATATTTCTGTAAAACAAATCTAATGACATCATTCTCTTCTTAAACAGATTCTTACGCCTCCCTCCCTATTAACTGATGGTAATTCTGGTATCTGTGGCTTCGCCCAGGAGACTTTTTAGAATTCTTCTACTCCAACTTCACTTTCTGCCACTCCACCAATATACCTGACATTCCAACCCAACCCAGTTCCTAAATATGCTACATGTTTTCTCTAACTTCCTTTCTTTGCAAATAAGTTTGCTTTTACCTACGAACCATTCCACTTCCTTTTTGTTCAGAAAATCCTTATTTATCTTCATATCGAGCTCAAATATACCCCCTCTGTCAAGTATCTTTGCATCCCTCAAAGAGAGCCAGTTGATCTGTTTTCTTATGGTTTTGTACAGTGAATTTATTCAGTGTTTTGGATAATTAAATATATCTTGGCTCAGTTGTTTGTTTCTTTGTGTCTAGTTTTGTTTTAGTTAAGTTTTGAGAGACCCCTCCTTTCTCTCCTGAAAGATTTGGGCTTATTAGACATTATTTATCTTTCTGCTTGAAAAAATGAATTTGGGAAACTTTCTGGGGAAAAAATAGAGACCTAATTGTTAAACAGAAAGAGACAATTCAGAATTCTATAAAACTGGAAGTCATGCACATGAATACACTGTGAGCTTTCAAGAAGCCATAGGAAATTCTACTTGATAACAGAATTAAGCTTTCTTTACTTCATTATTAAATCCTGATCTTGTATTTAGTATACATAAGTAAATAAAAGACTTGACTGGAAAAATTAGACTAAAAGTTTAGCAAGTACAATATTCTTTAAAGTGGTGAGCTTGAAAAATTTTATTTTCAGAATAAGACCAGTATCCTAAAGGATACATTACCAAGATTTTAATCCAAGTGAGGAAAAAATGGAAAACCCATTAATATGGTGTAAGGAGAAATTAAAATATGGACCTCTGGGTGATATTCACTGTTAAGCATTGAGAAAACATAATATTCTCTATCAAATGCTAATTCTCTTTCCTAACCAAACCCAACAAAAGGAAGCTTTAGCATCGTGTATAAGTGAAGAAGACTGGAGACAAAAAGGGGTCCCTTTATTTATACCTGAGCTTGTTCTTTTTCAGAACAAAGGGAGCCACTCCATTAAAGAGGGATTATTGGCTATATCTTCTCTTTGGAACAATCTCTGGCCAGGATATTCCCCTGCCTTCATTAGCCCACTGGACTTTTAACAGTCATCTCTCCCTATCCTTTTAATCCCCTTCTGCAGACAATTTTTTTTTTCCTCATCTTCAGCAATGATGATTTCTTACATGTACTCATAGTCTCAATTACTGTGTGTGATTAAAGTTTTGCTGGATGCTTTTGTTGAAATTTCCCCATAACAACAATTCTCGGCCCTCTTGGGCTTTGATTCCAGCCAGCCATATGGCCCATGGCAGAGGAATTTTTACCATTACTTGCTAAAAATTTATATATGTGTGAATATGAAGTGTCCCATTTAGAAATTGATTAGAGAGATGTTTATGAATTCTATAAGCTTAATTACAGTTTTTGCCATTGACCAAATACAGTGCCCTTCAAATTAAATCAATAAATCAGGCTTCAGTTTTCTGATTTTGACAGTGATAATATCCTAAAATAAAAACAAAAATAAATAAAAAAAATTTTAAAACTAGGAACATTATAAAAAGACACTTTTTAAAAAGAAACAAAAATAAATAAATAATAATTTTTAAAAAGCAAAAGTAAAATCACTGGATATCAATACTAGGTAAAATTTTATTAAAAAGAATCTTCTGTACTCTCAGAGATGGTAACTATTGAAGCACAGATGTGGCTAAAATTACCTGAGGGTGGTAAAATGACATCAACGTCAGTAAGCAGGTCATTAGGATGATTATGATGATGAGGATAATAGAAAAGTATTATCAAACAGCTATTGGAGTGGCTCACACCTAATCCTAGCACTTTAGGAGGCCGAAGCAAGAGGATTACTCGAAACCAGGAGTTTCAGAACAGCCTGAACAACATAGTAAGAGCCCATGCCTATAAAAATGTTCATAAAAATTGGTGTGGGGGTGTGCACCTGTAGTCCTAGCTACTTGGGAGGATCGCTGGAGCCCAGGAGTCTGAGGTTATAGTGAGCTATGGTCGTGCACTCCAGCTGGGGTGATAGAGATATCTTTCAAGCAGAGAGATAACCCTAACCCTATCTCCCCCCAATAAAAAAGAAAAAGGAAGAACTATTATAAACCTAAAAGTGAAAGTTTCAGCCATCATTATCAAAATGTAAATAGGCAAAAGCAATGAAACTTATGAGAAAATGAAGAGGGAGTGTAAGACATCTCAGATGCCAAAAGAACTTTTCTAGCTGTGACAAAATCAACTGCATACCTCACAGACCTGGAATAAAAGACTTGGCAGCATGGACATTCCCACAGTACAACCACTATGTCATGATACCCATCTCTTCTCCCCACCCTAGATAGAACCTACAAACTTGAGCTTCAAAAGAATATTGAAGTATTTGGACTTCTATTCACCTAGGTTTAGAATTTCTGCCCTATTGGTCAAAATTAATCACTATTTGAGTTATGTTCCTTACAAAAGAGAAGGAAAAAATGGATACTTGTTTTCTTCCAGATGTCTTAGAATTGATTTTTCTGACATTAATCATTAGCTTTCATTTCTTTCCATTTGGGAAGCTAGTTTGTACTTAGGAAAAAAATGAAGAATATAATTTTATATTGTTTATCATTATTTTTTCCTGCTACTTTAAAAATCAAATTTACAGATTTAATCTCTTTTCTTGTTCTTAAAAATGGTTTACTTATTTCAAATCCCACTTTGAAATTTCCAAATTGTAATGGCTTATTTTTCCTTACTGCCTTATATTTTATCTATAAAATGTTAGAAAATATAGTATACTTGCTGTGAATTTTTGGTTCCTAATGAGTCCCCATTTCCACATGCTGATGATGTAACTTCACTTCATATTAGTAGCTGACTACAGTAAGAAGTATCTCTCCAATCTTTATATGTCATTTTTCCCCATGTCTGCCATCTTTCTGATTTTCTTCTCTTCCTTTAATTCCTTCCTTTTTTCTTTTCTTCTATAAATATTAAAGACTTGCCTTCTATGGAGGAGAAACTTTCTTAGGTATTGAAACTATGAACATGGCTAACACTTTTCTGTTCTTAAAGTATTGTTTTTTATTGTGATTAACTCACAACAAATTATTCAAGGCCAGAGAATCACTGCTACGGCATTAGATTTTGTTGTTGGTATACAACCCTTTGCCTCCACACCAGACTACATGCACTCAATTTCCTTTTCACTGATTTGCCAGAAGTAAAAGCAACAGTACAAATCACTTGTCCCTTACATTAGAGATTTATTACTCATAATTCAAAGGACATTTGTTATAACCAGAAACCCATCTATCAGTAAAGACAGGATCCCAGATGTTTATACTGTATGTGATCAACCTTGACATCTAAATTATAATAAAAACCTGGAAAGGACATTCTAAGCAGAGGAAACAGCATGTATGCAGCCATGGAGGTGAGCAATAATAAATTATTGAGCACTCACTAAGTGCCAGGCAATGCTCTAAGCACTGAACATATATTATCCAGTTAATCATTTCAACCTTAGAAGACCAAGGCACAGACAGGCTAAGTGACCTATCTAAGGTCATACCTAGTTAAGTGGCACATCAGACTTTGAAGGAAGTACTTGATCACTACTTTGTGCTGCTCCTAACCTTGAGGACAAGGTGAGAGGAGGGAGACAGAGAGAGAATTCTAAACGGCTTCCAAATTTTTTGGCTTAAATGACAGGATGTCATTAATAAAGATAGCAAAACATTGGAGAAAGACATTTGCAGAGAGAATACATTTTAGAAATGCTGAATATGTGGTTCTTAGGGGTTATTCACCTGGAAATAGCCAGTAAACAATGAGAAATAAGGGTTTGAAACTCAGAGATAGTAAGTCTGGGGATAAGACTATGGAGTCAGCAGCAGCATATGTAAAATGATGGGGAGGAGAAGGTTGTAAGGGAGAGTATACAGAAAAGGGAGCTAATACTTCCCTACAGGGAGGAAGCCTTGCAGAATGATGCACTATGACAGGCAGATGATGGAAGAGGATCACAGAAAGGAAATAAATACTTTGGAAAACAGGAGATGAACAACTTGGGACTTGGTGGCATGGAATTGAAGGCCTTCTGTTGGTCTTTTGGACCATTCTCTCTCCTGAAGCTTTTGTGAATGATAATCACTAAGAATTGCTTCATTATTCAGTATAGTCTGCATGCAGTATTGACCACAAGCTATAGAAGAGCATATTAGGCTTGAAATTTATTATCTCATAGCAGTATTAGACAGAGTTTACATTTGATTACATCTTACCTCAATGAAAAACGTTTTCTCCCATTTTTCAAGTTCCCTGTTACTGTTTTATTTTTATAAAATTTTTAAAGTCTTAGCCTAATTTTTATGTTCCATATTTTCTGAAATTTCCTTCTATCATCTTTCTTCTTCATCTAAAATTTTCTTGCTATTTCATTCACACAGCTTCTAACTTCTATCGTTTGTTTCTCTAGCAAAATGATGTTTCTTTATGCATAAACTTCATTTTTCTCCTGTGCTTAGAGTCAGATGATGATTATGTTAATGGCCTACGACTCAGCAAAGCATAGTGAAGATTCAGCCACTGTTTTAACTCTGATGAATCCTTCTCTGCTTCTGTGAATGAGCTGTTCCACTTATTACAAACCTCAACTGACATAAGAACTAGAGATATAGTTTAAAAGAAAACAAAAATGGCATTTATACATGACAGAGTATTTATGTGCGAGTGTTTTAAAATTTTAAATACTTATAGACAATGATCCAATGCTGCTGACTTCACCAATGCAGCACAGAACAAAGAGGAGGATTGTTATATATCTTTAAACATTTTGTCATTAATCTTAAATATCTCAAGTTGTTCAGCTCGTTCCACAATTTATTCAGGGCAAATAACCGCGTCATTTTCTGTACCTAGCCACACATACACATGCCCATGCTTTTGCCTTTGGTGACAGTATATAAAGAGGTGACAAAAATAATTTTTATCAAAATGTCTGATAAGATTTAAAATATAAAGCATCAAATTCATGAAATAAGTTAAAGAATGAATGCTATGATCTTAATTTTACTTTCTCACTTTATTGTTTTATATGATTAATATATGCTACCACTACGTTCCACTGATAGTGGCAGATGTACTACATAGATAAAACAGCTTAAGGTTCAGGGACCCCTGTTTGCATGAACTCTGAGAAACAGGCCCTCACAGTGTATGCTTATGTTTACATGTTTTTGTAAAAATTTCAGAAGAGATTTAATGGCAATGAGTTGTGACTGTCTTCTCTCTCCTCTCTCACTCCCCCTCTCTCCTTGTCGGCCTCTCTCCTTAGGTCAGCCAGTGAAAGAACTACCATGAGAATTTGGGAGATCAGAGAAAGGGAAAGTTAAGCTTGGAAATCTTTTTTTTTTTTAAGTTTATAACTTTATAACTTTCAATTCTATTCACATGGGACACTGATAATAATGATAGTTCTCTAACATTAAGAAATATATCGTTTTTATTTTTTTCATTAATTATTTTTTAATAAATCATAACTTTGTACAATAATGCATTTATGGGGCTCAGGGTACTGCTTCAATATACAATGTGAAAAGTTTACATTGAACCAAGTAATATATCCATTACAATTCTACTCATTTCTTACTAGTTTTGAAATGTACCATTGCATCATGCACATTAGGTGAGGTCCCCCGAATACCCTCCTTTCTCCTCTCTCTCCCCCTTCCCATCTTTTCTGGACTATAGATATGTTTTGCTATTCATATGATTGTGTAGGTGGTTATATATTGATTCATAGTAGTATCAAGTACATTGGATATTTTTTTTCCATTCTTGGGATACTTTACTGAGAAGAATATGTTCCAGCTCCATCCCGGTAAACATAAAAGATGTGAAGTTTCCATCTTTTAATGGCTGCATAGTATTCCATGGTGTACATAGACCATAATTTGTTAATCCATTCATGGGTCGATGGGTACTTGGGCTGTTTCCATGTCTTGGCCATTATGAATTGGGCTGCAATAAACATTCTGGTGCAAATGTCTTTGTTGTAAAATAATTTTTGATCATCTGGGTATATACCTAGTAGAGGAATTGCAGGATCAAATGA